>NC_050579.1:226151513-226451513 GCF_011100635.1 Trichosurus vulpecula | reverse complement strand
AATTCACACAAAAGCATGCCTGAGGGCCTCATGTTGACCTAATTTTAAAATGTAGTGTTACCTGTGTTTTCTGGTAGCCTTATTAATTTTGTTAAATATTTCTCAAGTACTTTTTAATCTGTTTCAGGTTTCCCTAGGGGAGTATTGTGGGCCAGATTTGATATCTCTCTAGTGTATGACCATTTCACTGTGTATCTATGTATGTATCTGTGATAATCATACACAGAGCAATCTATGAAATGACTAGCATGGATGCTGCCTTATTCTGAGTCGTTTTTTGAAATGCCTCCCTACTGCCTTTATCAATGTTTTTATTTGGGACTCAGAGGATAATAAGATGATAGATTTTCATCTGGAAGGGACAGAGGCCATCTAGTTTAACACACTCATTTCACAGATGAGGACACCGAGAATGAGATGTGTGATATGAGTTGGCCATGGTCATGCAGTTTCAGAGGCAGCAGTTGAACCCAGATCTTCGAACTCCATATCCATCAAACTTCCCATAGGATCAAGCTGCTTTTATATTTAACACGGTTCAATACAGATACTCTATAAATGTGGGAAACCCTAGCTACAACCAGACTCTATTAAAGTTTAATAATTTGTTAATTATTAGGGACAGATTTGCTAACATGCAAGCTTAAACTCATTTTAATAGAATTTTGAGCTCCCCTTTGTGAGACTGGAATTATGGCTGTTACTTTAAATGGACATTTAATAAGGTTTGGATATTACCCAACTGTAATGACAGACTTCTGGAAGACTATATACTTGTGTGACCAGCCAACCAAGAGAACCTGGGGAAGGGGACAGCCCTGGTAATGGGAGGTGTGGTTGGTGGAGAAAGCTTGATTGGGCTTAAGACACAGGTAGTCATCTTAGTTCTGTAAAGTAGACAGCCCTTAGATGGGGTTGGCAAATGTAGTGGGTGCCTCAGGAGGAAGATCAGCCTGTGGAACAGACAAGGTTGTAGACTTTGAGAGCTGGAAGGAACCTTAGAAACCATCCCCTAATTTATAGCTGAGGAAACAGGCTCCAACAGGCAAAGTGATTTACTCAAGGTCACCTAGGTAACAAGTAACAGAGCTGGGATATGGCTCCAGATCCTCTGACTCTGGCCCACTTTCTACTCTACCACACTGACTTTCAAGAAATGTCTGCTTCTCATTGGGGAGGAAGCTGATAGAAAGCGTGGTGTCATATTGAGGCTCTTGGCCACTGTAGAGATCAACCTTACTTGTCAGTTTAGAATAATGATAGATGAAAAAACTGAACTCCAGTGAAGGATAGCCACAAATGACCCACAAATATGCTTCAGATAAGCCTTTCCCATAGGGAGATGTATAATAATAATTTTCAACTCAATTCAATATTAAGTGCCTACTGTGTGCAAGGCACTGTGCTGAATGGGGATACAAAAAGAGGCACAAGACAGTCCTTGACCTCAAGGAGCTTACAATCTAGTAGGAGAGGCAATGTATAAACAAGCTATAAAACAAGCTATATGTAAGATAAATAGGAAATCATAATAGAGGGAAGGTACTAGAACTAAAAGGGAGTGGGGAAGGCTTCCTTTAGGAGGTGAGATTTTAGTTGGAGCTTAAAGGAGTAATAATTATTATTTTAATGTGTTATATCATGATATGACATGTTATATTTAACATGATATTAATGCTGTTATTATCATAACATTATTATAATTATGCTGTAATTTAACATTATAATAATTATATATAACATATTAATAATAATTATATATTTATAATCATATTAATTAATAATTATTATATTAATATGATTAACACTTACATGGCACTTTAAGGTTCACAAAGTGCTTTACACATATCTTATCTAATAGCTCCCTCCTAGTCTAAAATCTTTGCCTTAAAATCCTCATTTTCCCTCCCTGGCTACTGTTTCCTTGATCTCTCTTATATTTGACTTCTGGATTTCTTAAAAGAATAGTCTACAAATACTACATACACATTCTCACCAGCTCTTCCTCCTTAACCTTTCCCAATGTAGCTCCTAATTCTCCAATTCTATTCAACTTCTCTCTTTCTCTTTCTGAGTACCTGTGACTTCTACATGGTCAGATCTTCTGGCCTTAACTCATTTTTCCATCCTTTGTGCACTCTCTGAAGCACTGGACATTGCTGAAGATATGTTTTCTTGCTTTCTTGATCCTCTCTACCTTCATTGGCTTGTCTGACACTGTTCTTTCCTGGTGGTTGTTCCTTCTTTAACTAATCCTTAGCTAGGTTCTTAAATAAAGGCATTCATTTCTCAAAGGCTTAATGATATCTCTATTCTTTTTTTTTCTTCTTTCTTCTCTATCCCCTCTTAGCTGATGATCTCATCCAGAGCTTCAACCTTTACCTCTATGCAAATGATTCTCCAGTCTATATCTCTAGCTTTCAAGCTCTAGGCCTGTGTTTCCAATGACATACTGCAGCTCCACCCAGATGGGCCACCTACAGCTCAAAACATGACATGTCTGAAATTGAATTCATTATCTCCATCTTTCCACACCCTTAGACTTGTCTCTCTTTCCTGCCTTCTGAACTCCTGATGACAACACAAGTCTTCTCATCACTCAGACTTGAAACCTGAAGGTCATCTCCCTGACACACATTGTAAATCAAATCAAGTCCCAAGATCTGCCTGTTCAACCACTACACATCCATTCCTTCTTTTCATTTCAATGCCAGCAACCCAGTGCAAGACCTCATGACCTCTCAATTGTTACAATAGCCTCCCACTGATCTCTCTGCAACCAGGTTTGACTTGCTCCAATTCAACCTATGTACTGCTATGACATCATTCTTCCTAATTCAGATCTTGGAGAGTGTCAATTCCCAGTTAAAAAACAAAACCTTCAGCGGCTCCCCATTTCCCAATGAATAATCTTATCTTGGTATTGAAAGCCCTCCACAACTAACCCCAATTAATCTTTCCAACCTTATTTCCCATTGTTGTTATGTTGTTTTTCAGTCGTGAACCATTTCTTTGTCCAGTTCTTTTTACAGATGAGGACATTTTTACAGATGAGGCAAATAGTGTTAAGTGACTTGCACAGGGTCACACTACTAGTAAGTGTCTGAGGCCAGATTTGAACTCAGAAAGAGGAGTCTTCCTGATCCCAGGCCCAGTACTATATCCAGTGCACCATCTAGCTGCCCTATTTCCTTTTATTCTCCTAGAAAATGTCTCACACATTCCCCTTTCTATACTTTTGCTATACCATTCCCTACAGTTGGAACATCCTACCTCTTCTCCACCCTTCACTACTTATTCATTTCAGTTCAATTCACAAAACATTTAAATGTTTGCTACATGCAAGGTTGGATATGGAAAAATGAAAAACTGATGAATTTAAAAAATTTACAAGTAGGGAGATGAGTTCTATACACTAGTAATTAAATGGTAGTTAGCATGTTTCATACATATTACAGTACTGAATTACTACCCATCTTAAAGCCCAATTCAAATTATTATTATAATAATTATTATTGATAATATTAATGCAGTAATAATAATAATAATAATAATGATAATAATAATAACTTGTATTCCTCTCTCTAGGCTCCACTGTTGACTGTTTGGATTTTCTCTACCATTCACAGAAGCCTCCTCACTCTGGCAGTTTATTCCACCCCTGGATCTCACAATAAAAAGTACACTCTCTCCCAATGTCCACTTCTTCTGATTGACTGGTTCCCTCCCAAACCATTTTAAAGCAACCACCCTGGCCAGCCCTGTCTTCTGTACTCTCCAGACTCCATTCTGCTCTCTGAACTTACTCTACTATGCCCTGGGGATATTCTTTCTTTCCCTTCTCACTTGCCCACTTTCAGCTTCCTTTTAAGTACTGTTTTCCCCTATTGGAATATAAGGGCCTTAAGGTTAGAGATGGTCTTTGTATTCCCAGTGCTTAGCAAAATGCCTGGTACCTAGTAAGTACTTAACAAAAGATTGTTGGCTTGGCTAAACTTGACTATCCTTTACCTATATCACCTCATTTTATCCTTACAACCACCCTGAGAGGTGGGTGCTATTTATTTTTAGCCCTATTTTATAGATGAGAAAATTGAGGCAGACAGAGGTTAAATGACTTGCCCAGAGTCACACAGCTTATGTGTTTGAGGCAAGTGGGTTACGGTTAGTAAATCAGGGTTTTGAGTACCTATTATATGCCAAGCATTGTGCTAAGTCCCAGGAACACAAAGAAAGTTGTTTTTTTTTTTTAAAGGAGGAAAAGTACAGAATTTGGAGTCATAGGATTTGAGTTCAAATTCTGATTCTGCCACTTACTGCCTGTGTGACCTTGGGCAGGTTATTTATCCTCACCAGGTCTTAGTTTCTTCATTTGCAAAATTAGCAGACAACCTTTAAGATACCTTCTAGCTCTAAATCTGTGAAATAGAAAGCTTCCCCTAATTACCCTGGTCACCCTTTCTTCGGATACCACCCATAGAACACTGTTTTGTCTTTCTCTGATGCACTTATTTTATATAATTGTGTATTAATTCAACTACATTCATTAAATGCCTACTATTAGGCATTACTTTAGTTTAATTACATTAAAAGGCCTACTAAATGCAAGGCACTGTGCTTGGCACTAAGAATACAAAATCCAAACACACATTTGCTACCCTCAAGTTTATTGTGGGGCTCAAATGTAATATTATATGAAAAAGGCTTTGTACACATTGGCTATATACATGGCAGTTATTATTACCAACACTGAGAACCACTGAAGGCTTTCTAGTGCTTAAGGCACAATGCTTGGCACAAGGAGATAGGGACTGGACCTGTGGTTTCACTGGATTACGGAACTCCTTGGTTGAGGAAACCCCTTAGCACCTCTGCAGCATATGGCCTTAGAGAGCTGTCCAGAGTACTGAGAGGTTGTGACTTCCCCAGGGTCACACAGCAAGTATGTTGTGGTCTTCTGATTCTGAGACATCTCTCTATCCAGTACCTCGTTGACTGAACAAAGAAAAAACCCTAGAATAAGAATGGAACTTCTAGGGGCTTTGATCTGTTAAAAATATGATGAATGAGGACAAAATCAAAATAGATGAAATAAAGAGGAAGAATCTTTTTTGGGTACATAGAGAAATGACTTTTTCATCCAAGACCCTAGGGTTGAGAGTCAATATCCAGAATGGCTAAGGCAGTGGCAGAATGCAGTGCAGCCAGGGGCCAGAGGAGGCAATCTGGAGGGCTGTATCTAGGAAAGATGATTAAGAAGAACATTCAAAGGAGACCAGAAGCCTGAGGACCCTCATTTAATTGCTCAGCACCCAAACCAGTGCAGAAACCAGACCTTGGAGAAGTCTTCTCTTGCTCGTAACTCTAGCTACCTCATGCTGTATTTTTGTTGCTGTGCTTCTCATTTCTTAGTAAAATAATAGCCCTTTAAACCTCTAAGGTACTTGTGCATTTGGAATGAAGAAGGAATCATGAAGTTGTAGAGGATTTGATTTGGATTCGAGAGTCTAGTTTGGAGGACCTGTGTTCAAATCCAAATCTGCTACTGTGTGATGATATTGGACAAGGGAGCTCAAAGCCTCATGAGGGGGTTATAATAGATGATGTCTAAGATCCCTTCTGGCTCTAATTCCTATGAAACATAATTAGATGTTTCTCTCAGCTAGGGAAGCATTATGTCTCTACTGACCAAATTTAATGTTTAAATCAAATAGACCAGTTCTAGACCTTGGGGAGACCTGGGATCGTGAATGTAGAACTGGAATGGATCTCAGAGACCATCTAGTCTAACTTCTTCATTTTTACAGATGAGGAAATCGAGCACTAGATTTAGTGACGTGCTCCACATCACAAGGCAATGTTAAAAGTGCGATTTGAACCCAGATCCCCTGACACCAGAGCCAGAGCTCTTTCTGCTGTACCACTGTATCTGCTGTTTGGGTTCAAATCCAAGCTTTGTCATTTTGAGGTTAAAGGCAGGGGTTCTTAACCATCTTTGTGTCATGACAGTGGCAGTGTGGTGAAGCCTATGGACCTCTTCTCAGGATAATATTTTTAAATACATAAAATGAAATACATAGGATTGCAAAGGAAACTAAACATATTGAAATTCAGTTATCCAAGTACTAAAAAAAAACAAACAAAAAACCAAATTCAAGGAACCCAGGTTAAGAGCCTCCAAAGTCACCTTTGTGATTTCAGACAAGAAAGTTAACTTCTGGATCTTAGTTTCCTTATGTGTGTGTCTTTCATTTGAAAGGGAAGAATGAAGGAAGGAAGAGAGGAAGGAAGGAATGGAAGGAAGGAGAAAAGGAAGGAAGGAGGGAGAGAAGGAAGGAAAGAAGAAAGGAGAGAAGGGACCAAGCATTAATGAAGTACCTACTGTATGCCAAGCACTGTGCTAAGCACTTTATAGATATTAATGCATTTGATCCTTAAAACAAGTCTGAGAGGTAAGTGCTATTATTACCCCGATTTTGCAGTTGAAGAAACTGAGGCAAGCAGAGGTTAAGTGACTTGCCCAGGGTCAGACAGGTTGCAAATGTCTGAGGCCAGATTTGAACTGAGGTTTTTCTGACTCTAGGGGTATGAGCTAGATGATCTGTTGGGTGCCTTCCAGTTCTAACTGTATGATCCATGGTAGAATGAGAAGCTGAGGAGAGAAGGAGCTGGATACATTTGTCGACATTGATCTCTATCCCTGCTTTGGTGGTCTCCAAACACTTCCCACCTATGCATCAGTCTCTGCTGGTAGTTCTAAGCCAAGAAATCATCTGATTGTTTCTCCTTGGAACTCATGGAAAATTATTTTGAAAAAATAGAGGTGGGGAAGAAGAGAAAAGTTTGCTTAGACCAGTTCCCATTTATTTCCTCACTTAGACAAAAGAGGGAGCATATACATGGGCACATTAGTGGTCAGTGGTTGCCTAGTTGCCTAGTGGTTGTCACTTGTTTGCCTAGTTCAGCAACAATATCCACAAAAGTTAATGTTTAAAAACCAAGAAAAGAATGACCCCGTCCTATACTGTATCTGTCCACCTCTGGTAACCAGTAAGATGAAACAAATCTCCTTTTGCTCTAACTTCTTCCAGCATCAGACTTCATCTCCACCTTGCCCTAAAAGGTGAGCTGATGCCCCAGTAGGCCCACCATCAGGAAAAGTTGAGTGAGTTCAAATCCAGCCTCAGACACTTATAATCTGGGTGATTCTTGCAAGTCATTTAACTTTTGTTTACCTCAGTTTCCTCAACAATAAAATAAAATTGATAATAGAACCTACCTCTCAGGGTTATTGTGAGGATTAAATGAGATAGTATCTGTAAAAAATGCTTAGCACAGTGCCTGGCACATATGAGGTGCTCTATAAATATCTATTGCCTTCCCCCGATAATGTCTGCAGTTTTGATATTTCTTTCTGTGATTTGTTTTGTGTATTCTTCCTACTATACCAGAAAAATGATTTTCCCTAGATCAGGGATTGGCAAACTATGGCCCAAGGGCTAAATCTAGTCCATGGCCTGTTTTTGAAGGGACTGCAGAATCATACTTAGCTCTTAGTTGACCCCTGTGCTAGATGATTTAAAAAAAATTCGTGATTTCTCAAGTATTATTTTATTATATTTTGGTCCCAACACTTCCTGTTTTATAATGGAAGTCAGCGGGGAAAATAGGATTTGATCTTCGGAAATTTGTTTTATGGACAGCCTTCAAGAACTCAGAGAAACAGGTTGCATGACTTGGCCAAGGTTATAAAGGTAGCAGAGCCATATTTTGAACTCAGATGCTCTTTCTATTATATCATTTTTCAACTCTAAAGGTTCTATCTTCTCCCCACCCCAACCTCATCCTTTTGGTCCTGTGTGAGTGTAAGGAAATGACTATTTTTTTTCTTTTAAGGGTGGCAGGGCATAATATAGTGTAGTGAGGCAGCATGGTAAACTAGAAGTCAGGAGGATCTGGATTCAAATCCTACCTCAGATGCATACTAGCTGTGTGACCTTGGACAAGTCACTCAACCTTTCTTACCTCAGTTACCTTATCTATAAAATGAAGAGATTGGATTCCATGACCTAGAAGTTCCTTCCCAGATCTAAATCTATCACCCTAATGTAACACCAATATGGTATTAGATACAACACTCTATGGATGGGGTTCTTAACCTCAGGCCCAAATTCTTGTTTGTTTTCTGATAATTGTATGTCAGTATCATTAATTTCCTTTGTAACTATTTTATTTTATCTGTTAAAAGCATTATTCTGCAACGGGGTCCATAGGCTTCACGAGATTGCCAAAGGGATCCATGACAATAAAAAAAATTAAGAACACCTATTTAATGGGTAATTTCCTTATTTGCTGAATGAAAGTGGTTTAATGAGATTGTCTTTAAGATACCTTCAAGCAGCTCTGATTATCTCACGAGAATAAAGAAAGGTTTTCTTATTTTGAGGATAAGATAGATAGTAGTGTTGTTGGCTAGGGTTATGAGATAGTTCCCTTATTTTGATCCTGGATCTATATTTGTTTCCAAAATTTTGAAGAGTATATTATATTCCTTGTCACTTCCATTTCAATCGCTTTTCACTATTTCCTCACCTCTTTTCTAGGCTCAGTATCCATCTCATTTCCTCGCTCCGGCTGGAAACAGGCAAAAAGATAGTCTAAATTGCTTTGCTGATTTCTTCCACATCAGCACTGCTTGGGACACTTATGTTACCCAGGGGTCATGAAAACAGAAAGCTGTAATGTTGAGTAATGTGAGGCAAGACACCGTCATTTTGAGAATTGCTGTAATACTTTTTCTTACATTATACGAAATCCAGAAATCTTTGATATGCTTTTCTGATCTTCAATAAACAATTGCTCCCCCAATCTATGAAACTATCAGGGTCAGATTCTTCAAGAGAGATGGAAAGAATTGTACTGGACATGAGCATTAAAGAAATCATGCCTCTCCCATTTATCCTCAGGATGACTTTGATCAATGGCAGTGATCTGAATTAACGTGTTATCTGTCTGGCCTTTGGGAAGTTGGGCTTAATACAATTTCTGTGCCCTTTCACTGACTCTGGCATTCTCTTTTATAACACTCCTATTTTCCCTTCCTGGAAGGAGGATGAGCACAATTGGCCATGTACATGTGGTCATACATATGGGAGGAAGAGGGAGAAAGCCCACAAGATATGCTCATGTAGCACATATTCTGGATTAACTATCCAAACTTCCACTAGCTCTGACAAGTTGAATTCTCAGAGGGTGGCTATTTCATCCTTTCATGGATCTAGAGGTACCCTTGGTGGGTTAAAGATTTTCTTTCTAATTCTATAGCTCATGAACCCTCACTGGTGTGTTGTGGGCTTTTTTTTTTTTTTTTTTGGTCAGGACTGTCAATTGATTATCAGTTAATCAGGAGCCCTAATTAACTTTTAGAAAAGGCGTTTTGCTAAAGGAATATAGTAACAACAGCAGGTACAAAAATCCTCCCAAAGTCTGTGACATACCTTCCCATTAGTACATACAAAGTCTAGGGGAAAGTGGGTTCAGGCTTATACAGTATGTGGGGATTGTGTAATTCATAGCTCCTAGAAAGCCCTTTTTGCTGGAATTTTCAAGATATTCCCCTTAGATGTGGAGTAAGAAAGGGTTGGCATTGTAGGCACCAAACCCATAGACTACGAGAAGAATCTGAGCCTTTACCCTCAAGAGGTTGAGTTATATTAGGTGCCACAGAGTCTAAGAGGAGTCTTGTTTGTTATATGGCTAATGCCTCAGTGTGCCTTTGGTTTTGGCTACAACATTCAAGAGTTGGGGTAAATGTTTGCTGTATAACAGTGGTGTCAAACTCAAATAGAAATGGGGCCAGTATATCATACATGAGGATCCCTGTGGATCACACATTGATTTAGAAAACCACATGATAACATTATCTACATTCTATTATATTTTTATTTGTTTTGTTAGATATTTCCCATTTTATTTTAATCTAATTCAGGCCACACTGGGGAGGGGTGAGGCAACAATCCACAGGAAAGTACTGGACACCTCAATTCTACAATACATACTCTGGTACTTAATACTGAATAGGATCAGGCACTGGCCCTGCAACCCAGTGTTGAACTTTTTTTTGATCCTTATCTTATAAAATTTTAATGTCCAACCCCAAATACACTCCTTTGACTGTAAGCATTTACATTTAAAAAGCATTAAGTACCTACTGTATACAGAGAACCTTCCTAGGTGCTGCAACACACAGTTTAGACAAAACACATGCTTTTCTAATCACCTAACAGGTGATTAGAGATAAGCACAGATAACTCTAATGCAGAATATCACATTTTAGCAATAGTAGAAAGTCAGGACACAAATTAATTGCCAAATGGGTTGTATGGACAATGAAATCTCTGTGTTCAGAGGAAGGATATGGTGGTTTGGAATAGCTTTTCAGGGAAGATAGGGGATATTTAACCTAAATCTTGATGAATTCATAAGATCTGGACAGGTAGAAGAAAGAGGGGAGGCTTTCTATGTACAGGGTTTGGAATGTGCAAGCCATAATCAGGGTCCTGGTGAACAAACCAATTGAGCTGGTGCAAGGTTCATTTAGGATGAGATAAAGTCAGAAAGGCAGGCTGGAGTCAGTTTGTGGAAAGCCTTGAATGCCAGGGTAAAGTTGATAATACTAAAGGTTTCCCCATTTCCTGGGACCCTATGTTGTAAGCTGGTGAGCCTTCCTTTATTTGAATGAGATTACTTTTGTCATAAACATCCCTAGACCTGCTTACTAACATAGCTGTGTTTTCATTTAGACTTGTGAAAAATAGTGTCTATCATTTTGTCTTCTCTTTCCTCACAGGACACACTTAAGTGGCTTCCCGAGTCTCCCAGGTACCTTGTTGGCCCTAAGTGGAACCTGCAGGACTCCCACTGGAGCTCATTAAAGGGAAAGGAAAATTTTTACCAAGGTTTTCTGTACAAACTTAGACCAACCAAAGAAAACTGGAAGGAAGGAAGAATCAGTCCAGAGCAAGAAGCAGAAGAGTTAGAGGATCTTTATGAAAATGTAGGAAGATTCGCTTGCTACCTGTGTGATTTGGGGCATATCATTTAACCTCCATTTTCTTCCCCTGTAAAATGAGAGGGTTTGCCCGTAAGGCCTTAAAGTTCTATTCCATTCTAAATTTGTCATCCTTCGCTCCTAATATCTTTATAATAAAAAATAATGCTCTTAATAATAATAACTAGCATTTATATTACATAGTGCTTTAATGTCTGCAAAGTGCTTTATGAATATTATTTCATTTGATATTATGTATAAAAAATAACCCCCTCCATCAAAAAAACCTCTTCTGTCTGCAACTGAACCAAGTTAGTTTGTTAAGGGTATACTAATACTTACAATCATAGAATTTACATCTGGAAGACACTGTAACAAACATCTGGCTCAGCCCTTTCATTAGAGGAAACTCTTGAATGAAAAGAAGTTCTATTTACAGTTCTTCCTTTCTTACCTCCTCACCGGGCCCCTCCCCTCCTCCACCGCACCCCATGGATATTGAAGAAATCTTACTCCCTAATAATGGTGATGAATTTGTGTTGATCCATTCTCTCTGACCTAGTCCTCTTTGTTGCAGAAGATATACATCATCATTATCCCTAGCACTTGCACAGCAATGTAAGGTTTGCAGAGTACTTTGCATGTGGTTTTTCATTTTATCCCCACTGCAACCCTGTAAGGTAGAGGCTCTTATAAGTTACCCAGATTCACGCAGCTGGTGAGTATCTGAGGCTGGAATTGAACTCTAGTCTTCCTCACTTCAGGCCCAAGTCTATCCATCGTGCCCTGCAGCTATTTAGCACAATCGAGCTCTAGCCTACCCTCCAAACTTCTTCACGTTCTTTTCCTTTGCGCATAGGCAGAGGCGAGATGTTACGATGCCTCTGGAGTCTAAGGATCTGGGTTCAAATCCCATTTCTGAGGTTTATGCTATGTCCCCTTAATCATTTAACTTTCCTGGGCTTCAGTTTCCTCCTTTATAAGATGAGAAGGTTGGATGGCATGGCCTCTGAGGATTATTTCAGATTTAGATTTATCTAAATTTATCTAAATAGATTTATCTGCTGCCAACTCTGACATTCCTCTCCTTCTAGAGTTTATCGTCGCCCACCAGACTTTACCTTCTATCTTCTTTGCACATACTTTATATTTAATTCTCTGTTGTCCCCTCTGCTCCCCAAACAGCCCCTTGAGGCTACATATGTGTGCATGTATATGTTTACATGATAAAATACCCAAGCACTCAGTGCCTAGTGGAAGGTGGTGAAATGAATGAGTCCCCACAGAATAATCAAGATATTGCTTTCTCCAGTATGACTTGTTGGGAAGCTGTGTCATTTTTGGTACCACAAGCAGGAGAGAGAAAAAATAATTGTTTTTAATGAATTCCATATTTCACACAAAGATCAATAAAAAGAATGAAAAAAATTTTGAATGTTAAAATGGAGAACTAGAAATATATTTTCTTGAATTCAACAAACTTTGATTAAGTACTACTGTGTGCCAAGCACTGTGCTAGACCTTGGCAAAAGAATGGAAAAAAAATAAAAAAGGTCCCTACCCTTAACACAGATAAGTAAATACAAGTAATTTCAAGAGATAGAAAGCATTAACAACTCAGGGAGGCGGAGGGACTAAGGAAGGCTTTGTGTATGAGATGGTACTTGTCTTGAGGAAAGCTAGGGGTTTTATTTTATTTTTGTTTTTACCTGTCAATTTTTGCTAGGTGTGATACTTTAGATTAGAATCCCTGCTACTGGGGAGGCTGAGGCTGGCAGATCACTTGAGCTAAGGAGCTCTCAGCTTCAGTGGGCTAAGCCAATAAGGTGTCCAAACTAAATGTGAGCTCTAAAGAGTGGGAGCCACCATCCTGCTCAGAAATGAGGCAGGTCAAAGCTTCCTTGATGACCAGTAGTGGGATTGGGCTGGTCAGTGGCCATTGTATTTCCAACCTGGGTGATATAGGGAAATTCAGTTTCAAAGCAAAATAAAACAAACAATAAAAACAAAATTAGAAAATCAATTCTTTTTAATTTTTAATTTTTATTGATTTTTTTTTGTTTTTCACATTTTGAGTTATCTCCCTGCTTTTTTCAGAAAGCCATTTCTTATGATTAGAGCTGTTGTACAAGCCTGCAACACTCCCAAGTGCCCCCAATCAGATTAAAATGTAATTGGGATATATTTAACAAAATAAATAAAAATACAATAGAATATATATAATGCTAATATGTGGTTTTCCAATTCAATATGCGGCATCAGCATTCCTTATATATGGTTTAGTGACTTCTTATAACAAAGAATGAAAAAGAGAAAAAATAGATTAATAAAACTAATTACATCAGCAAAATAAGACGCTATATGCAGTGTTTCATGCCCTTTGTCCTCCACTCTATCTACAAAGACGAAAGAAATGTACATTCTAATATTTCTTCTTTGCAAACCCTAAATCGCTACACAAATGCTATCTATTCTTTAAGTCCAAGGAAGAAGACTAGGGTTTTCAAGGGGCAGAAATGAAGAAGATGTGTCTTCTTGGCATAAGTAAAGGCACAGGGATGAGAAATGA
This sequence comes from Trichosurus vulpecula, assembly GCF_011100635.1. Classification (NCBI taxonomy): domain Eukaryota; kingdom Metazoa; phylum Chordata; class Mammalia; order Diprotodontia; family Phalangeridae; genus Trichosurus; species Trichosurus vulpecula. The sequence goes on along the minus strand of NC_050579.1, from coordinate 226,437,894 downwards.
TATTTGCCTGTACTGACATTTTCTACTCAGTTGGCCCCATTTAAATTTGTTTTGAACTTTCCATCCTTGGTCTCCCTGCTCTGGTCTAATATTAGTATTTGCCTCAGAGAATTTAGCCAGAACTACTCCCTCCCACTGGTGGGATTTGAGCAATTGACAGGGCATCGGTTGTGACTTAACTGGTCTGTTTGATCCAGCTTCTCCAAGAGAAAGTCCTTTTCAAAGAACTCCAGGATCTTTGGGGATGAAAGGTGCCATTTTTTTTGTATTGCTTAGGGTTTCCTTTTTTGTATTGTGATTATTGATGGCTGTGAATCTCATTCTCCCCTGAGCCCTGGGGATATTTCCTCATTGAATTGTGTTTTAGCTGTTTTTTTTTTATTTCAAAAACATGGTGGTGGGGTTGATCATGCTTGATGACTCTATTCATTGTCAATTTCACTACAGGTTTTACTACATCCTCTCTGGGTGTCTTCATAAAATATTTACATTTTTATATTGTTTGGATTATTTTGTGGAGAACCTATAGAAATGAGTGAATTTGTAAATGCAAAACCAAAAGGTTCAGACATGGCAATATCCTCAGAGGCATGATGCAAGCATGAAGGGCACAGATGCAAAAGATAGTTCCAACCATGGGAAATTTGATGAAAGCATTAAAAAATATTCCAATTATATCGAAATATAGATATTGAAATATATCTACATCCACATCTATATCTATATCCATATCTATATCTATATCTATCTGTCTGTCTGTCTATTTATATTTAAAGTTCGTGAACTCCACGTCAAGAACTGGAGTCTTAAAGTGATTTTTTCCTCTCTGCTTATACAACCCACCACAGGAGGCTGTGTCCAAGATTTCTGGCAGTCTCTTTGATCCTGAAGAGACCAGCAGGGACCCAAGAACCGCTTGGATAGGTTGTCGTGAAAGGCACAAAGCAGCAGTAACTAGAGGGCTGCTTGCTGAGGCTAAAGGGAAAGGGCAGATTTCTCTCATCCCTCCAGCTGACCATTTTTACACCAGGAACAACAGGTTCCCTGAAGAAACCCAAGGTCACATTCCAGGAACTAGAGAGCTGATGCAGCAACCTTTGAAGGTAAAGGCAAAAAAATGTAGCCAATCCCCACCTTCTCCTTGTATGCTTGTTCAGTGTGATGAACTCAGTATATTCCCTTTCCCCCTAGTAAATTAGAAAAATAAAGCATGATTTTTGTAAATTATCTTTCTGCAGCCCCAACTCAGAAATTAGAGTACAAAGTACTGTGTGATAACATCTGTGACTGTGGTATGTGGAAAGAACGTTTGATTTGATGAACAAAGGAGGGAAACAACAGGTTTTAGGCACCAAATGCCATATTTAGGAAGACAGACTCAAATGTACCTCTGACACACACGGGCTGTATGACTCTGAGAAAGTCATTTAACTTCTAAGTAATTTAGACCAACTCTAGATCAAAGGTTCTTAGGGGTCTGTGAACTTGGATAGGAAAAAAAAAACTTTTGTTTTTCGTTAGCTTTTGTTTTCCTTTACAAAAACTCTGTATTTTAATTTTGTTTATTCAAAAACATTATCCTGAGAAAGGACACCTAGGCTTTCCCAAACTACCAAAGGGGTCCATGATGCAAATAAGTATATGAACCCGTGCTGTAGACTATAGCTTACAGAGAAGGTGCTGCCTTCCGTGGTAGGAGAAATCCTTCACTGGGAACTCCTTCCACCAAAAAATTCACAGGCCTAGTCTCTATCTCTATCCCTTGTGCTAAGTGATGGGAATACAAATCCAGAAGTGAGACTGTCCCTACCCTCAAGGAGCTTATATTCTAATAAAGGAGGGGACTTATAGAGTTGGGTGATCAAGGGAGGAACAAGAGTGATAGGTAGAGCCACCCTTTGTCGAATGCTCTATTACCTACTATTCGTATCTCTTTGGGCTAATCACTTAGCCTTTCTAGACTTCCATTTCCTTATTAGCAAAATGAGAGTTTGGGACTAGATCATCCAAGGTCCCTTCCAGTTCTAAATAATATATTTTTAAAGTTTAAAGTTTGTAAAGCACTTTGACCTATATGTGTCATCTCAGCTGAGCCTCATGACAACTCTGTGAGGTAGATACTACAGGGTTCTATTACTATCTCAATTTTACAAATAAAAAATGAAGACCTAGAGAAGTTATATGACTTGACCAAGGTCACTAAGCTACTAAATGTCAGAGATAGATTTTGAAATCAGGTTGTCCTGCTGCCAGTCCAGAACTCTTTCTACTATACGATGCTGTCTTGACTATGATTTCTTGCTTTATGAACCAGGCAGGACCATTTAATGGTTAGCTATTATTATTAATCCATTATTGAATATTGAAAACCTCAAATGACATCACTCAGAAATAAAAATGATGAGACATTAGTGGATCATCACTGCAGAATTTACTGCCTCTTCTATAATGCAAATACTAGCTAATTTACTTATTCAAAACTAACTGTACATTTAAGGTTGCTCAATACTATCAGTCCTTTAGGAATTTACAGTTTTAACTTAGACAAGGAGACTGGAAATAAACCAGTTGGGATTGTAGTTGAGTCTCAGGTGTATAGGTCCTCCTTCATTTCCATTTCCAGTCATTCGCTTGGGAATGCGACAAGCACAGAATGGAAACATTAACTGAGAAATTCCACTTACTTTTTCTGTGTGCCTTAGGGTATTCATTTTTTGGAGCTAATGTTATTATGTGTGGTTTCTCTAAAGAAGAGGTGTAGGATGAGATGGGAAGTGCAATGTACTAGATTTAAGTACTTTTGAAAAGTAGGACGACCTAGGGTTGTGAGTCAGAAAGAAGAGTGCCGATAGCACAGCAGCATCTGAGGAGTCAAATGAGAGAAGATTTGTAAAAAAAAAAGTGCTTAGCATGGTACCTGACACACAGCAGGTGTGACAGAAATTCCTATTCCCTTTCCTTCCCATCTTGTTCCATGCTCCCTGGTAGAATTGTAAGAGATCTTTCATACCCGTGGGGAACAGAAATCGGTGGTCCCTCTCTACTTTCCTTTCTTTGAATGATTTTGGATTATACTAACCTGATGGCACTATAATATGCCATATTTATCGAACATGGGAAATTTGTTGTTGACTCATTTTTCAGTCATGTCTGACTCTTCGTGACCCCATTTTCTTGGCAAAGATGCTAGACTGATTTGCCATTTCCTTCTCCAGCTCATTTTAAAGATGAGGAAACTGAGGCAAACAGGGTGAAGTGACTTGCCCAGGGTCATACAGCTAGTAAGTGTCTGAGGCCAGATTTGAACTCATGAAGATGAATCTTCCTGATTCCAGGCTCACTGCTCTATCTGCTGTGCCATCTTAGCTGCCCTTGGTGCGTGGAAAATTAGCACTATCTAAAAGTAAAATGGAGATAATGAATTCTCTCTCACTGGATATACTTCATTAAAAAACTGGATGCTCACTCATTGAATATGGTGTAGAAAGAGTTCTTGGCTGGAAGTAGATGGCCTCTAAGTCCCTTCTAATCCTGCAGAACCTGCAGAAAGTTTGGGGCCCAGAATGGCAATGAACCTCTTAATGATGAAAGCCACAAACACTGGAAAGGGTCACTGACAGGCTATTAGATGTTCTTCCTTTGGAGACTTTAAAAAAAGAAGATTTTTAGACTGATTTAATTTTGCTTTGCAGGAAAATAGACTGAAAGGAATTTCCCAAATTTTGAAAAGGGGGAAAAGAATGAATTTCGCAAACTATGGACCAGTAAGTTTGACTTTGATTCCTGGAAAAAATTTAGAATGTATTGTCAAAGAAGGGGTTAATTAACATCTAGAAAATAAAAGAGTTAATAAATAAAGAATTAGAGTGGCTTTATCAAAAATGACTTATGCCACCCTGGCCTATTTTCTGTTTGTTTTTTTTTTTGACAGAGTGACTAAACTGGTAGATCAGGGGAAAGATGCAGAAATACTTGATGTAGATCTAAATATGCTATAGATATAACAGAGCTAGATTTTAACAAAGTATCTCATGCTATTCTTGTGAAAAAGGTAGACAGATGTGGGGGAAGGGAACAAATATTTATTAAGTACCCACTATGTGCTAGGAACAGATAGGTGATGTAGTGGATAGATTGCTGGGCTTGGAATCAAGAAGATTCATCTTCATGAATACAAATCTGGTCTCAAACACTTACTAGTTGTGTGACCCTGGGCAAGTCACTCAACCACATCAGTGAAATGAGCTGGAGAAGGAAATGGCAAATCACTCCAGTATCTTTGCTAAGAAAAGACCAAATGGGGTCACGAAGAGTCAGACATGATTGAAAAATGGCTGAACAACAATCCTAAGAGCTTTTACAAATATTATCTCATTTAATCCTCACGATAAACTTGGGAGGTAGGTGCTGTTACGATCTCCATTTTACAGTTGAGGAAACTGAAGCCTACAAAAGTTGTCATTTTTCCAGGGTTACACAACTAGTTAAGGGTCTGAGGCTGGATTTGAACTCAGGCTTTTCTGATGTCAAGCCTTGCACTCTATCCACTGTGCCAGTATATTAAGATGGGTTCAGAACTGATTGAATAGTCAGAATCAAAGGGAGGAATGGCTAAGGAGCTAAAAAAAAGTTCTAGAATGCTGTACTGAATTGAATAAGATGAAATTTAACAGGATAAACATAAAGTCTTACACTTGTGTTCAAGAAATCAGTTTTACAAGTATAAAATTCCTCTAACTTCCTTTGCCTTATAGTTTTGTTATCTATTTTACCTATCTAATTTGTTTATCTATATTAATTCATTTATTATTAATTCATTTATATATTTATTTATTTAAAGGCATTTGCACTTTTTAGATATTTTGGTACTACTTTTTTCATTTTAGTAATTCCCCTGTTGATTTATCTAATTTTGCTTTGGGTTTTAATGGAATTTTCTTCATCTTGAGATCTTTTGTATTTCCCTTTTTATATTTTAAAATATTTATTTGTTTCGATCAGACAAAATCTGCCTTCTCATCTTCCCACTCCAACATCTCCCCTATTCCTGAGAATAAGAGAAAAACAAAAACCCATTAGGAAAGTATAGTTAATCAAAACAAATTTTAACATTGGCCACAACCAAAAAGAATTTGTTTTATTCTCTATTCTGAGTCCCTTACTTCTCTATCTGGAGGTAGGTAGTTCTCTGGAATCACAATTGGTCATTATGCTAAGAGTCCAGCACAATAGTATTCTGTAATATTTATATACCAAACTTGTTTATTATCCATTCTTCAGTTTATAGGCATCTTGTCAAATTCCTATCCTTAGTTGCCTCAAAAAGAACTATACATATTTTTATACATTCTTAGAGTTTGTTTTGTTTAATACTAATTTCTTCCTTAGTCTGCCCTCCCTATAATTCGCCCTCTGACAATTCTAGTTTTCCTCCTATTTTTTTATTGTGAAATATATTTCTGTACCAAAATCTCTGTCTCTCTCTTTCTCTGTCTCTGTCCCTGTCTCTCTCTTTTCTTCTTTCTTTTGAGCAGTTCTGATGAGAGTGAGGTTTGAGTGTCAGTCACTTCCTCACCCCTTCCTCTTTGTTCCTATAGATGTCTACATTTGCACCATTATTTTGTGAGATAATTTTCCCCAACCTTCCTTTCTTCCCATCTCCACTCCTACCCCAGGTTTTCCTCATCTCCTCTCTTTCCATTCCTTTCTTAAGGTCATCGAGACATAACAGAACCATTCCCAGGCCTTGTGTAATTGGACTCCCTCTATGAAACTTGATGTTGATAGAGATCAGAAAGGACAAATATATCACCTCCCCATATTTGAATGTAAGCAGTTTATCCTTATTTAGTCCCTATTTCATTGAAGATACAACTCCCCCTCCACCCCCACCCCCATAGTATTAATACTCTTACTTAAATAAGTTACTCTTGGCCACAAGATCTGAGTTTGGGATCTGAGTCAAATCATTGCTGCTGCTGGCTTCTGAACTTCCTCCTTTCTCCATATACTGCCCGGAGCTCCCCCAGCTGGGACAGATAAGCCTATTTCAGTGGCTTTGCACAGCTCCCCTTCTCGCTGCTGGATCTGAGACCCAGAGTTGGGGAATGGGTGGCAAAGCTGCCAGTAGGCACCTGTTCTTGTTTCTGTGGCCCACTATTGTGTCCTGCTGATACTATTATGTGAATGAGCTATCAAATAACCACTGTTATTTAATGTGAACACCAAGAAAATATGAAAGGAGAGAAAGCGACCAGGGGATGATCTTCACTAATTAAAAAATATTAATAGCTGTTTGTATTAGAGTGAGTTGATGTCTGCTAACTGGTCATAATGCTAGAATAATTAAGCCCTATTCTTCTGGTAAAATACCATTTTCTGCGTGTAGCCAAATGGAGAATCTTGTATTAGCAATCCTTGTGGAACAGGACTTCTTTCTATTTTTTGAAAAAGATGAGGTCATTCATGATCTTAGATAATTGAAGGGAGGAGAGAGATTTTGTTTGACAATTACATCATGAATGTATTTCTTTGGACTCATTTGTCCCTTGGGCCCATAGAAAAAATGAGAAAGTCATCTGCAGTTGCCTTCAGAGACAGAGACTCATATCTGTGCAAAGGCCTGAACCTTGGGACTTTTTGAGGAAGGATATGCATAGGCAGAGTTCTTGGTAAGCCGTTTAAGGGTCCATTGATGATTAAAGAGGCACTTGTGATCAGTTTTAGTTACTTTTGTGGACTTGTCTCTTCCCTTATTAGATTTTCCCTGTTGTAGCTAGGGATAGAAAGACAGATCTTTTTTCTTCTCTTTGTGGTTAGAGGACATGAAGGACATGACTTTGTTCCTATGGAACTTGGATCTGGAACTGTCAGTTCATAAATGGAGCTACTTGCTGTCTAAGTATTAATTGATCTATCTTTGGAAAATCTTCTCTCTGGGTCTCAGCTAGTGCCTTCCCTTCCATAGTTATTATCTATCTGTTTTGTGGCTATACACACTCTATGTATGTATGTATCCATCCATCCATCCACCCATCCATCCACCTGTCCACCCGTCCACCTGTCCATCCGTCCATCTGTTTGTCTGTCTGTCTATCTGTCTATCTACATGTTGTTTCAGTGAGGAGGTGCAGGGATAGAGTACCGGACTTAGAGTCAGGAAGGCTTGAGTTCAAATCCAGCCTCAGATACTTCTTAGCCACGTGACCCCAGGCAAGTCACTTAACCTCTGCCTCAGTTCCCTCATCACTAAAATGAATGTAATGATGGTTTGTTGTAAAGATCAAACGATTGTAATGATTGTAAAGTGCATACTGTGCCTGGCACGTAGCAAGTGCTATACAAATGTTAGCTATTTATTACTTCACTAGAATGTGAGCTCCTTGTGGGCAGGGACTGTTTTGCTTTTATCTTTGTTGCTAGAGTACTTAGCATAGTGCCTCACATACTGTAGGCACTCAAGAAATGGTTATGGATTTGTTTGTTTTCCCCTTCGTATTATTTCCCTTACCTGCCATCTGCCTTGGTTTCCTCAACTGTACAAAAGGGACAATGATAGCTCCTACCTCCCAGGATAATTGTGAGGCTCAAACGTGACATTTGTTAAGTGCTTAGTATGGTGCCTGGCTTATCAGTAGGCACCATATAAATGCTAGGTCTCATTATTATTGTTATTACTCATTACTGTTGTCATTGTTAGATAATTATCTTTCCAAATTTCTTTGTGATTGTCATACTTTCCATTTTGATGGCATTATAGTATTCTGTCACATGATCCAATATGGGGTTGTCTCAGCAAAGATACTGGAGTGGTTTGCCATTTCCTTCTCCAGTTCATTTTACAGATGAGGAAATTGAGGCAGACAGGGTGAAGTGACTTGCCCAGGGTCACATAGCTAGTAAGTGTCTGAGACCACATTTGAACTTGGGAAGATGTCTTCCTGGCTCTAGGCCTGGTACTCTATCCACTGTGCCACTTAGTTACCCTCTGTCATATTACCGTCCCACAATTAATTTAATCATTCCCATATTGGTGGTCACATAGGTTGCTTTTTTTTTTTTAAAAAATTACATATAATGGTGCTGTGAAAATATTTTCAAAGTTTTTTTTTCTTTTCATAGAACTTTCTGGGTATATTCCCAATAATGAATTATTGCATCATAGAGTCTGTCTTTTATGTCTTTTGAAATTTTAAATATGTGTCTCATCTCCCTAAGAAGATTATAAATTCCTAAAGAGCACACGCTATTTTATATCTTCCACCCCACCAATTCATAGCACCCAGTGTGGTGTCATGCACAAAGAAAGTACTCAGTTTTTGTTTACTTAAATTGATTTTTCTTTATGAAAAGAAAATTTATTTTATTTCTTAAAATACTATATGCAAGATTATGTTCTATTAAAGACCAAGTACTATCCTTGAAACTGAAGAGTTCATTATTCAAAACTTAAGATCTTTTTCTATCTTTTGTCAGTTTTTTGTCTTCCTTTCATCTTTATTTTTAAATGTCCCTGAGACAAACTTTCTTATCTAGTCGACCTGAAAAGCTTTCTTTAAATTTTTTTTTAAATTTTCTATTGTTCTCTTCGCTTTGTAAATTGATATTGCTTGTAAACTTCTACCATTCTCCTTCACGGATTTTATTTTTCAAAATAAATTTATTATTTATTTCTTTTAAACATTCTTTTCTTTTTAAATTTTGAGTTCTAAATTTTCTCCTTCCTTCCCCCTCTACTGAGATGGCAAGCAAAATAATATCACATGTGAAATCATGCAAAACATATTACCATATTAGCTATATTGTAAAAAACAAGCAAAAAAATAAAAAAGAAAGCAAATGAACTTTTCTTCATTCTGCTTTCAGAATTCATCAGTTCCCTTTCTGGAGGTAGACAGCATTTTTTTCTTCATGAGTCCTTTGCAATTGTCTTGGATCATTCTTGCTTTGTCAACACATATGCTAGAATTGGAATGAGAAAATTAGCATGGTCCCTGTGCAAGGATGACACGCAAATTCGTGAAGTGTTCTGTATTTAAAAAAAAAGGAATTGTCTTGGATCATTGTACTGATCAGAGTAGCTAAGTCTTTCACAATTGGTCATCATCACAATGTTGCAGTTCTCACTTCACTTTGCATCAGTTCATAAAGGTCTTGCTATGTATGTTCTGAAACCATCCTTTATCGCACAATGCTACTCCCTCACGATCATATGTTACAACTTATTCAGCTATTCCCCAATACATTTGTAATTTTTAAAAGTTAAAAAAATATATCTATATATTTGCTTTTGTTAGATTACCTCTTTATTTTAACTAATTTATCAGTAGGGCACTGATTAAATCAGATCTGGTCAAATAGTAAACAAATCACTTAACTTCTCTGCACCCCAGTTTCCTTATCTGTAAAATGAGAGTGTTGGACTGGTTGTCTCCTGTGATCACTTCTTGCTCTAGCTTTGTGATTTTATGACCTTAAATTGGAAGTAAAAAAAAATTAAGAGTAAGTGTCATTGTCTTTGGTGGTGAGTAGGGGTGATTTCTGTATCATTTATCAAAATACGGTATGTCCTAGTCTGTGAAACATAATAAAGGTGTGTAATGCTGTCTTCATACCTGGCTGTCTATTTTTACTTTGAAAGTGAATGTGTGGAAGACCTATAAAATGAATATAGGGAAATTAACCAGCCTTGGCTTTGGGAATAGAGTTGAGTATACATCTTTGAAAAACCCAACTATTCTTTCTTATGTTTCTTTATCAGAGTGTTAGACATATGGGAATGCATTTAATAAATTGTCTGTGTTCTCAGGGAACGGCTGCTCCCCAACTGTCCACAGAAAATTCAGTAGAAATGACTGGAATACCAGCAAGAAACAATGAGCCAGAGGTATGACAGATAAAGAGATGTCTCTTTAACATAATATTATTTTAATTACATAAAACTGTCATGAATTAAAGCTTTTTCTTCTTTCCAGGATTAAGCATTTAGGATACTTTCCACATCACTTCATGTTTTCTTCATGTTATTTGTAGACAATTTAAAATGGTTGAAATCTGTTTCCTTAAAAAAGCACATACTTTTTAAAAATGGGTATTAGTGTTAGATCCGGAGAGCTTAAGAAGCCTGTTCTAATTATTTTTTTTTAATGCATCATTAGGTGAAAAGAACCACTTGAATTGTAGATTGTAAAAGCAACATTATTGTGTGAACACTTTTCACCTTGAATACCTATGGTATTCAATATCCTTGGATAGTTGCTAGAAAATGGAATAGATGGAAAAAAAAGCACCTACTGTGTGCTAAGTGTTGTGGGTGTTACAAAGAGTTACATAAGGAGACATAAACCCTCCCCACCAGAAATCTACAATCTACTTGGTGAGAAAAGAAAGGTACACAAAGAAGCGTGCCCTACCTCTCGTAATTAATTGGTTCCACAAAACAGGGGGTATAAGAGCAGCTTTATAAAGTTATAATCAGCATCAGCTAGGTGGCACAGTGGATTGAGCAACAGCCCTGGAGTTAGAAAGACCTGAGTTCAAGCCTAGCCTCAAACACTTTTACTAGCTGGGTGGCCCTGGGCCGTTCACTTAACCCAAATGGCCTCTAAAAGGAAAGAAAAACTAAAATGACAGTCACATATTACTAATCAAGTTTTCATAACATGACAGTGGCTTTTTTTTTTCAAACTAAACTTGTGATCTTATTGGCATACAAGAAAACTGGTAAGTAAACTCTCTCTTCCAGAGTGGGTCAGTACTGTTCAGTAATTTATAGTTTTGGAAAGTTGCCTGGGGGTACTGAGAGGTGAAGTGACTGGTCACAGAGCCAGTGTGTGGCACGGGTAGGCCTCCCTCCATGGCTAGCCGGCTAACTGCTACCCCACTGGTATAGCGTACAATTGCACCAGAACGTCAGGCAATCTTGTATGGAGCATGTCTGTATGAAAATTGAATACGGCAATAATATAAGGCGGGCCACAAGGAAGCATTGCATTTGATTGCCAAATAATTGCAGTTAACATTTTTAGAGTGCCTACTGTGTGTCAGGCACTGTGCTAAGTGCTTTATGATTATTATCTTGTTTGATCTTTACAACCACCCCGGGGATGAGGTGCTATTATTATCCCCTTTTTACTGATGATAAAACTGAGGCAAACAGGGATTAAATAGATACTGGAGTGGTTTGCTATTTCCTTCTCCAGCTCATTTTACAGATCAGGAAACAGAAGCAGAAAAGATTAAGTGACTTACCCAAAGTCACACAGATAGGAAATGTCTGAGGTTGGATTTGAACTCAAGTCTTCTGATGCAAGGCCAAGGGCTCAATGCACTGTGCCACCTAGCTGCCAAAAGAAAGAATTAGTATCAGTTCAGCTGTAGTTGAATCTACTGAAGATTCCTTGGTCTGACTCAGGAAGGCATGAGTTTTTTTTCACCCTATCCTTTCCATTTATTTCCTATGTTCCTCTCTGGAAGAGAGGTAGCGCAGTGGCTAGAATATCAGACCTGGAGACAGGAGGATTCCTCTTCTTGAGTTCAAATTCAACCTCAGACACTAGCTGTGTGACCCTGGGCCCTGTTTGCCTCAGTTCCTCGCCTGTAAAATAAGCTGGAGAAGGATTTGACAAACCACTCCAGTATCTTTGCCAAGAAAACCCCAAATGGGGTCACAAAGAGTCACACACACACACACACACACACACACACACACACACACACACAGAATGGTACAGTAAAAACAGCTGATCTAAATATCTTCATTACTTTTCTCTGCCTCCCTCCCCTAGTGCTATAACATTCTTTCACAAGTACTTTTAGAATCTAGGGGTAAAGGGGTCTTTTAGGTATGGTGTAGCTTTCTTCTGAGTTCTTTGTAGAATTCTAAAGCCACCTTTCCTTATTATGTTTTTAGTTTGTCCTTGGCTCCTAATGTGGACACTATTATGTTGTAGTTTAGTCATTTCAGTCACGTGCGACTCTTTGTGACATCATTTGGGTTTTTCTTGGGAAAGATACTGGAGTGATTTGCCACTTCCTTCTCTAGCTCATTTTACAGATGAGGAAACTGAGGCAAATAGGATTAAGTGACTTGCCCTGGATCACACAGCTAGGAAGTGTCTGAGGCCAGATTTGAACTCAGGAAGATGAATCTTGACTCCTGGCCCAGCACTATATCCAGTGCACCTCCTAGCTGCCTCTGTCACTACTATAAACCTCTACTGTCCCAGGGATGCTGCTGAGATGTCAATGAGAAGTCTGAATCCTATGACCCTCTTAAGTTCACAAGGTTGTCTTATCAAAGACAGGTGTGTGGAAAAGAGTCTGCTCCTTCCCCTAGCTAACAAATTACTCTTAGGCTTGGGTGAAACTTCATTATCTTCTATTCTGTCAGACACTGAAATTTTGGGTTCCAAACTAGCTCGCTATTTAATAGAAAACCCCCAGGGCATGGCATAGTGTACATTAGATTAATGCTTTTGATTAACTGACTGAGTCAATAGAGGTGTTATCACCTGACAAACGTATCCAAGTTTAGTGAATTATGTTACTCTAAGTGGGGTGGGGTGACTGATTGCCTCGTTATGGCTCCTCCCTTACATAAGTAAATCTCCATAGCACCCAGGACTTTACCTTGCCTGTACAAGGTATTTAATAATGTTTTTGAGAAAAAAAGAAACTGGATGCTATGTAATTATAATGACTAATCTTGGCCCTGGGAAGAGCTGATATCCTCCCCCTTCCCGGGGCAGGGGAGTATGGGTGTGGAATATTGAATATACTGTCAGATATGATTGATATGTTGGTTGGTTCTAGTGAACTGCTTTTTTTTTCTCTTTCTTTTTTAAATTCTTTATTACAAGGCATGGCTTAGTAGGTGGGTAAGGGAAAAGGATATATTTGGATATAAAAGCAATGTGAAAACAAAATATTTTTTTCAATGAATGAAATAATGATGGGAGCTAAATCTATAACATTTTTAAAATTAGGATTAGGAATCTAGCAATGTTCCAAATAATAGGATTCTTCATAATAATCCTATTATTAATAAGAGAAAAGTTGACTGTCCTATTTTTTTAATAGTCAACTGAAATATTTTTGAAGGAGTCCTGACTATGAATGCACTTATTTGAAAAAAAAATTACAAATAAGATCATTTCTCACATAATCTTTTGCCTTTTTTAGTTTCCTCCTAGGATAGACTTATTTATCTATCTTTGCTTTACTTTTAGAACAAGGGCAAAATGCATAATAATATATTTGCAAAGAAGAATCCTATTTGTGGGTGCTGAACCCAAGTGGTTGAACTAGAGAGTCTCTAAGGCTACTTCCATCTATGAAAGTCTAAATTAAATAGGTTTATAATCTTGAATAAAAAAAATCAATTGGACCAAATTTGTTAAGCATAGACTAGGTTCAAGGCATTGTGTGTTTCGAGTGAATGATTAAAAAAAAATCAGATTTTTATATTGAGTATTTTTAAATGTAATGATCTCAGTATTAATATTTTGAGTAGTATACATTGAGCTATTAACCACTGGCTAGCTAACTCCCAACTACCATTTTCTTCTACAGTGAGTATAAGAGTGATGGTCCTAGCTCAGATGATCCTAGCTTAGATACATGAATACTTGTATTTTTTTGGAGTACCACGAGATGGCAGTGTGATCTAGGATTCAAACAACTGAGCTATATTGTGTTCAATGTGCTAGGATTCAAAAAAGTGTCTATTTCAGTCAGTTTCATCATGTATATGTATCTGCACAAGCACAGAAGCCCCTTTAAAAGAGCAAATATACATATATAGAGAGAGATATATACTTATCCATATATATGTAACATTTACTTATGAAACAGGCTTTTCAGTAGCTTTTGTATACTTTTAATGCATTGAGACAAAGAGAAAAAATGACTCAGTTTTGAAAGGCAATAAAACTCTGGAATATTGCTTTACCATAGATTTGGAATTACAGCCCACCTCATTTATTCTGAATATTTTCCAGCGCCCATGGCCTGAATGTAAAGACAAGATTGTTATTCAGTTGTTTTCAGTCATGTCTGATTCTTCATGACCCCATTCCGGGTTTTCTTGGCAAAGATACTGGAGTGCTTTGCCATTTCCTTATCCTGCTCATTTTTACAGGTGAGGAAACCGAGGCAAAGAGGGTTAAGTGACTTGCCTAGGGTCACACAGCTAGTAAGTATCTGAGGCCAGATTTGAATTACAAAGATAAGTCTTCCTGATTCCAGGGCTGGTACTCTGTACCACCCAGCTACCCAAAAGACAAGATGAAGGTGAAAATATTTGTAAGAATTTATTTCAACTCAATAGTGGCTCAATTTTAAGATATTCTCAGCTTTTGAGGTGGGTGGAGGTTAAGTACTAGAAAGTACTAGAAAGAAAATGCCTCCTTATAGGTTTTGTAATAAAAGGCAACTTCCTGTCAGACATCCTTTACTGCCTCCATATGTACAGGTGCTTTGCATGATTTTAGGTACAAAAACGTTATAGGAGGAATTTAGTACCATAGGACTATGATCAAAAGTCATAGATGTATTACTGAGGGAGGGAAATGGGTTGGCAGGTATGTCTGAGTAGAACTACTGAGGTGACCTTGGGCACTGGGATGCTTGACTTGTGAGAAGTACATTTGGGGCAGAGTGTTGTGGGTGGCAAAAAGCACTGAAGAAGGGCATGGGCTGAGTGGAGTTTGACTATGTCAGAGGTGGAACCAGCTTGATTTCACATATTCAGATTCACAGGAATGTACGTGTGGGCTATGGTACCGGTGGCATTACTGGTAGTGAGTAGGAAAGGGCATGGGGTGGGAAGGGAAACAAGTGAAACAACAGAATAAAAAATTCTGTACGCCAGTGCCCCCTAAACCTTTCTCCTCATTTCCTTAATTTACAGTGAAATTTCTTGTTCAGAAACCAGAATAAAGGAGGAGGAATTTTTTTGTGGTTCAGTTGTTTCAGTCATGTCTGACTTCATGATCCTATCTTGGGATTTTCTTGGCAAAGACACTGGAGTGGTTTGTCATTTCCTTCTCCAACTCATTTTACAAATGAGGAAATTGAGTCAAACAGGGCTAAGGGACTTGCCTAAGGTCACTTAGCTAGTAAGTGTTGGAAGCTGGATTTAACTCAAGAAGATAAGTCTTCCTGATTGCAATAGAGTAGGCAAGGAAAGCACTGGACTAGGAGTGTGTATCTGAGCAAGTTACTTACCTCTACCTGTCTCAGTTGACCCATCTGCAAAATGGGGATAATAATGGTATCTAGCTTTTAGGGCTGTTCCAAAGGTAAGATTAGATAGTATTTGTAAATTGCTTTGCAGAATTTACATCATTATGTAAAATGCTAGATGATGATATTAAAAATAACAAATTGCTTCTCTTCCTGATGAGTAGTCCTGAGACAAAGAAACCTCTAAGACTTTATTTTACAGTGGGAAAAGTGCTTCTCCTCCAGGATTTCACAGACAACTTACTTATTTTTTAGTAGACAAATTGTAAAACTTTTGCAGTGCCCCAGGGATGCTGCCCAAGTTGGAAAATCAACCAATTCAAACTGTGTCCCTCAGCAACTAAAGCAACCTTTAGCTACTCTAGGGCAAACATCTCAATTTGGGAGGTTTTGGAGGACAGTAGCAATGAATTATTGTTTTAAAATATGCTATGATTACTTGCCTTGGAATTAAATTACTTTCATCACAGCACCTTGAAGGTTGTATTTGGAATGTTTGTTTTGGGCTACCTCCACAGGGACTAAGGAGAAAGTGCGTGGATTTATTGCCCTCCCGGGCAATGCTTTAGCAGTAAAGCTCACCAGCAAAGCAGATGAGGGTCTGCTCTTTCTACTCTCAGACTCACTGAATTAGGAGGAAGTCAGAATATTGTTTCTCCTGTGCCTCTCCCTCATCGCACTGCCAATAGGTGCTTAGTAATTGTCAAATGAATCACCGGATCTTGTCACCTGTGGGGTTTGTGTTCTGATTTAATAAGGTGAGTGGAGGAGCACTGGATGTTCTTGATTTATTGAAAATTCAGAATGAGGTAATATATAATGGTCATAAAATAAGTGACCTGCTAAAATAGTCTGTCTTTCTTTCTCTACTCCTGCTTTCTCCTCCCCCGCCTCTTCCAGGAAACCATTGTCTCAGCATCAAACTCCCTGGATTCCAATGATAGCTTTATCTCTAGTCCATTCCGGGCCATGAATCACGTCGTGACAGTAAGTTATGTTCACAGCTTATTTCTGGGGTGGTAGACAGGATTTAGGTAACTATTTTGCAAAACACATGCCCAGATCTTCCTTTGCCTTATTTCCTCAAGTTGGTCTGATTCTATGGAGTGGCTGTTATTGTATCTTTCCAAGCAAAGCTGACTAAATGATTTTAGTCATTTTTGCATTGGATATTTTCCCTTTAAGGACCAGGGTTTTTCCTTCCCTCCCCCAACCAACTTTGATTAAAGAAAAACACACCTCCTGGAGAATCTTATATGGGAACAATATTCAGACTGGATTGAACTGAAAAATCTTAACAATGATGCCGAGTGAATTTAGCAAATAATATTCATTTTTGCGTTAGTTATATGTGTCTGTGCTCAGAAATGTGGTGTTTTTCACACATGCAGATGGTGCTGTTGACCCACTCTTCATAGAACATCCCTTTTGAGTTCTTTTTCCCATCAGTGATTGAGTGGCCAATCCCACAGCCAAGAACAATGTCCCAGATTTGAATGGGAGGAGGATCTCCAGCTGGATTCCATTTGGGAAAGTGGGCAGCACTCTCAAATCGTCCCAAGCTGCTCACTACCACAAAAGCCCATATTATTTTTTTTACTACCAACATTCTCCCAGGGATGCTTTATGGCTGGGAATCATGGAATGTCACCACCTCAGATGAATCAAAATTGCAGGTAATACAAAAGGGCTACAGACAGATGCATGGTGGGGATAAGTAGGCCACAGCAGTATACTAACGATGATTTGCTTGGAAGAGGCATAAAATCATCATTGGGGACATTCATGAACAGAGAGGTGGGTAATTTTGCAACAAAATGAAGGATAACAGATGGACAGCTTGAGCACTACGATGGTATTGAAAATATAGTAAAAGAACCAGAGGAAGAGCTCAAGGGTATTGAGTAGAATCCACATGGAATATGCACAGAAAGACTTGGATGAGCACCCCATGGATTGGTAAATATTTTACAAAAAAATAGACTTAGCTCTTCCTTTGCCTTATATATTCTCAAGTTGGTCTGATCCTATAGAGTAGCTGTTGTACTCTTCTGAGTAAGCTGGCAATGATTTTAGCCACTTTTATATTGGACACATTATCTGTAAGGGCCATGGTTTCCCCTCCCTCACCTGTGCCACACCCCCAACTTTGAGTTAAATAAAAATACAAGAGAGTCCAATGTGGAAACAATATTGGGAAATTTCAACAGTGATATCATCTGAATAAATTTAGCGAATAGTATGTATTTTTGTATGAGATGAACTGTTTTAGTGGAGGTAATAGTCACACCAATGGAATACCAGAAGCTTTGAAGTATTAAAAGATTTTTCAATTTAGTTGAACAGGCATTTATTAAGTGCCTACTGTGTGAATGGCACTGTGGTAGGCTTAGGGGATTCAAAGACATAAATGAAAAGTAGTTCTTGATCTGTAGGAGTTTACATTCTGCTGGGAGATTTAAGAAAAATAAAGTGATTGGCATATATGAAATAATTTGAGGAGGAAGAAAAGACTAACCATTAGGGGGGTTAAGGAAAGGCTTCCTGCCAGGTTGAAGGAATCTAGACATTTTCCAAGTTAGAATGAGCAGGAAGTATATTCCAGATGTGAAGAAAGCCCATGCAAAGGAGAAATAGAACCCTCTATTTGAGAAAGAAGAAGTAGGCTAGTTTGGCTAAAATATGTGAAATATCTGGAGAGGTTGGCCAGAGTTACATTGTGAAGGGCTTGAAATGCTAAACTGAAGTGTTTGTATTTTACTCTAAAAGGAAGTGGGAGTCACCGAAAATTTTTAAGCAGGGGAGGGGCATATTCAGACATGTGCCTTTTGGCACGTGTTTGTTTGGAGAGGGGAAGCTGTGAGTCCAATCTAGGATGTTCTTGAAACGGTACAGCTGAGAGTTGATGAAGACCTGAAGTGCAGTAGCAGGTATGTGAGTGGAGAGAAGAGAATGGATGTGAGATATTTGTGGGGTTAGAATTGCTGAGTGTTAACAGCTGATTAGCCATGAGAGATAAGGGAGAGTGAAGAATTGAGGATAACTCTAAGGTTTTATACCTGGGTGACTAGAGGAGTAGAAGGGCCTTCAAAGAGAAATTAAGAATTTTGGAGGAGTGACAAGTCTGCAAAGGTTGAGATAACAAATTCTGTTTTGTACTTGGATTTAAGATAGCTATACAGTATTTGGGTGGAGCAACATGACAGTAACAAATGGGGAACAATATGATGGAGACACCAAACGATAAGTACGGGAAAGTGACCTCATGCACATATTTAAGACTAGCTCCATCTAAGGGAATCTAACAGTAGTGTATTTTTGTAGTTTGGCACAGAGAATGGGAGGTTTATTGCCACACATATAGATGATAAAGGCATGGCCTTTCCCTTGAAAGGCGCAGCTAAGGGGGTGCAGTAGATAGAGCTTAGACCTGGAGTCAGGAAGACCTGGGTTCAAATGTGATCTCAGACACTTACTAGCTATGTGACCCTGGGCAAGTCACTTAATGCTGTTTGCCTCAGTTTCCTCATTTGTAAAATGAGCTGGAGAAGGAAATGGTAAATGACTTCAGCATCTTTGCTAAGAAAATCCCAAATGGGATAATGAAAAGTCAGACATGACTGAGATGACTGAATAACAACAGCAATAACAGTGGGGTAAGAAGCCAGATTTCAAGGATTTGAGGAGTGAACGGAAGGCGAGAAAGTAGAGTCAGTGAGACTGGGCTGATTTTCGAAGCAGTTTGCTTATGACATAAGATGATAGTGAACGGCAGAGTTGAGGAAAAGATTTTGAAAGAATGCAGGAGACTGGAGCATATTTGTAGGCAGTAGGGAAGGAGCCAACAGATAGGAGAGAGAGAATGAGAGAGCAAGAGAAAGAGAGGAAGGGAAAGAGAGAAAAGGAGGGAAGGAAGTGAGAAAGATAGAGAGGTGGAAGATAGAGGGGGGGAGAGAGAGAGAGGTGGGGGGAAGAAAGAAAGAGACAGAGATAGAGAGAGACAGAGAGAGAGACACACACACACAGAGAGACACAGAGATACACAGAGAGAGACACAGAGAGAGAGACACACACACACACAGAGAAAGAGAGACACAGAGAGACACAGAGAAAGACAGAGAGAGACACAGAGAGAATATGATCAAAGTGGTAAGTACCCAGAGTAAGTGGGAGGGGAGGGAATCTAGGAAATTAGCAGAACCGTTGGCCTTGGCAAGGACAAAAGCCAACGTTTCGTCAGAGATTATAGTCAAAGAAGAGAAGACAAGATGATGTAGAACTCATAGAAGTGGGGAGAAGAGGAAATGGCCTCTATTGTCTCAGGAAAGTAGGAAGCAAAGTGCTCTGCTGAAAGAGAGGGAAGGAAGAGCAGTTTTGAGAGGTTTGAGGAGTGAAGAGATAGTTTGGGAATAGCTTCCATAGGAATATGATAGAGAGTCAATCAGGGAAGAATAAAAGGATTGTCATACAAATGAGGACCCAGTTGAAATTAGATAATATATATTTGTAGTGTACCGATTTAGCTGGCTTTGTCCTTTCTTCATAATGGTACTATAATGACCTATATTCACTCTTCTGTCCCAATCTGCCTTTTCCAATTCTAATGGATTTATAAGAGTTAGTGTACTTTGTTGCAATAGAATAAAGGAAAATAAGCACCAACCAACCTAATGATTAAAAATTGTATTAAATTCTACAAACATTTATTATGTGCTTATTATGTGCAGTGTATTGTCCTAGGCACCTGAGAAACAAGGGTGAAAACCAACATAATCTTTGTCTACAAAGAGTTTGTGATGTAAAAGACATGAACACAAATAAGTATAATTATTCAGGGTGGAGTATGACAAGTTCATCAAAGTTTAAAAAAAGAAGATGTAAGAACTTAAGGAGGGGAGATTTACTTCTAGGTGAAAAAATTAGGCAAGGTTATGTGGAGGTATAACCTGAGGTGGATCTTAAAGGAAGAGAAAGATTTCAACAGACAGAGAATTGAAGGAAATCCATTCCAGGCATGGGAGATAAAAGGAGATAGGAAATATCAGGAAGAAGTTAGGGAAGGTTAAATAGTCTCAGTTTATCTGCATATAGAGGATTGATTCAAAGGAGAATAGTGTAGAATAGAGCTGGAAAAGCAGTCAACCAACAAACATTTATTAAGCTCTTACTATGTGCCATAGTAGTGGCCATAGATAGCACTACAGTGGCATCACTGTACTGGTGAGAGGGGGACAATGGTAGAGGAAGTCTAGTATGTAACTTGGAGAGGCATGAGACATAGGGGACCTTGGTACGGTCGTTAAATTGAAATTCTGGGAAGAACCATCCAAGCAGAGAGAGGAGTTACAGGGGCAGAGGGAACTTCCAATGTGTGAAGCAGATTGGAACTACCTTGTCTAGTTCCTTGAATTGATCCACCAACAGGCATTTATTGAATGAATGAATGAAAAACTATTTGTCAAGCAATGTCTCAGTCTTCAGTATATGTAGCTGCAACACCCAAAGAAGCAGTTGCTAGGCTGAATTTCCTGAGAGTTGCTTTCCAGGATGATGGCTTAGTCTGAGAACTGTTTTGGGAGCAGGACCAGGAGGTGCTGATATTCTCAGAACTCTTGGGCTTACCTGTGCATCATTGGCAGTTGGTCAAGTCATTGAGTTGGTGGTGGTAGGCAAGCTCCTCCTCCACAGTGATTGCTTCCCTCAGTGACTGACTACAGGGTCTGGGCTAGAAGCAGGACCAATGGTCTAGAGCTTCTTAAATTGTGGTTGGAGTCCCCATGTGGGGTCACAAAAAATTTGGCAAGAGTAAAAGGTTTCTGAATGCAACAACCAAAAACTAATTCAAAATCAAATGCATGATGAATCTGAGGTGTTTCTGGCAGTGCTTGCCCATTTTACGTCACACAACTTCAC
The DNA here is from genome assembly GCF_011100635.1 of Trichosurus vulpecula. Lineage (NCBI taxonomy): Eukaryota > Metazoa > Chordata > Mammalia > Diprotodontia > Phalangeridae > Trichosurus > Trichosurus vulpecula. Next base: position 226,416,735 of record NC_050579.1, on the reverse strand, counting down.
TGTAGCCTTGGTTCTGAACACAAAGCATGTACACTTCACACTACCCATGCCTGCAGGCTACGAAACACCAACAAAAGCCGCTGAAAGGTGAAAAGGGGTCTCCAGTGGGAAAAGTTTAAGAAGCCCTGGTCTAGAGACAACGTTCTTTCCAAGGCTCTAGGAGTCAAGGTCTTGGGCTGTCTTCATTGGGTTGACTGGAGTTGGTGGTTGTGGTTTGACTTGCCTGATACAAGATAACTGATACTTGCTCTTCTCAGAGTGTCTTGCTGGGTTAGCTGGGCCAGTGTGCTTGCTCCATAAGTGGCAATCAATTGGATAAAATATTTAGTGACGATAATAAAAAAACAATAATGATGGTGGTGATGATGACGATGAGAACTTATATTCTAGTCACTAAAGCACTGAAGATACCAAGAAAACCCAAAAGACTCGCTGTTCATTCTTTGAATATCTGGACTTACAATTTTATCCCTTAGGCAATAATGATTGTGATAATAATAAGTCACATTTATCTTACTAAGTATCAGGCCTGTTCTGCTGGTTTTACTATTATTGCCTCATTTGGTCTTTACAATAGTCCTGCATAGGTGCTATCATCTTCATTTTATTGATGAAGAATCTGAAGATTCTTGAAGTGACTTGCCCAGGGTCACACATCTGAGAAGTGTCTGAGGCTGGATTTGAATTCAGGTCTGCCTGTCTCCAGGCCAGGCACTCTATCCATTGTGCCACCTAGGGGACTGAAATAATGGACTGAAAGTCTTTGAGCAGAAAAATAGTAATACTGGTATGTTGGAATAGTAGTGCCAATATGTACGAAAATAAATTGTAATACTGATATGTTAGAAAGATTATTTTATGAATGAATGAATGAAAAAGCACTGATTAAGTACCCACTATATGCTATAGGCCTGTGACAAGAGCCAGGGATACAGATACAAAAGCTTGCCAGGCCCTGGTCTCAAGGTACAGACATTCTATATACAGGAGAGCAAGCTCCAATGGTCCTTAGGGCACAGTGACAGAGTAGACAGTAATACACTTTCTTTGATGTCATTTCCATTGTTAAAATCATATGTTTTTATATCGAACCCTTTGACAATGCCAAGGACTTTGGTAGCTAGGACTTTCTTTCCTAGGTCTTTTGTAGTTGTAGCTCTGAAGGAGATAGGAGTTCCAGTACCTGCTGATAGATTTGCTGGGTTTGATGGCATCAGAGGTTGCTCTCCCTGGATTCTGACTGCAGAAACTGGGTGGATACAGGGTCCATGGCCCTGGGTGATTGTTGAGGGACTGCTATCGTTAGGATCAGAGGACACAGGGTCTCTGGATACCTATGACTGGAGGATCATAGGGGAGCTGGTGCTATGATGATAGCAGTGATTTGGTTCACCTGGTGCATGTCACCTCCCATCTCTCCTTCCATGTGAAGAATATATTGGAGAGGGGAGACTAAAGGTAGGAATATCAGTTAGAATCCTATTACAATAGACCTCCTTAGAGTTAGTGTCAATGGAATTGAAGGAACAGATCTGAGATATTGCAGAGGCAGAGTGCTGGGGCTTAACAACTAATTAGATGTGGGATCAGAGTGAATAGAATGGAATGGAAAACACTGATTTATTAAGCACTTCCTAGGTGCCGGCACTATGCCAAGTGCTGGAGATACAAATATATGCAAGGAATATGGTCCCTTCTCTCAAGGAACTTATGTTCCAATGGGGTAAACAACACATATAGGAAGCAGTGGCCAGGGAGGAGAATTTTGGGAGTGTTGAATTGATCATTGTTCTAACTAAAGTAGGATGGTGATGGCGGTGGGGGATGGGGAAGGGAACAGTATTGCATGAAATCGACTAGTGATTAAGTCTGGTAGATTAGGGCTCAAGTCTAGAGGAAAATATGAACCTTTTTTTGCAATATAAAAAGTTTATTATAAAAATCATATTAGTAATATGATTAACAGAAATGTGATAATAAGATAATTAGGGAAGGTTAGTATATAACTAATTGCATTGATAAGAACCCCCCCCTCAAAAAAAAGCATATAAATAAATGAAATAAATAAAAAAAGGACCTTTTATGGTTAGGAGGACCATTTTGTCACTAATAAGGGGGAAGGTAATGCATTTATTTTTGGAATATGTTGAGTTTGAATGCTACTGAGACAGCTGGTGGAGACCAGGTAATTGGAGATGAAGGATTGGTGCTTAGGGTAGAGGTCAGGCAGATAGAGGTAACGTTTGGGGAGTCTTCTGTAGTGTGATAATAATTGAAGCCATGGAAGAAGATAAGGTGAGAATATAATGAGGAAGGGGTGGGTAGAACCTCTGAGGCTTACTTAGGGTATAGGAAGAAGAGGAGACCAAAGAATAATAATCGGGGATGAGCTAGTATGAGGGAGACAGTGTGGCAAGAGCCCTGGCTCTGGAGTCAGAGCACTTGGGTTCAGATACAGCTTCTGATACTATATTGTGTACTATCAGAGAGCAAGTCACTTCACTTCTTTGTGACTCAGTTTCCTCACCTATAAAATGAGGGAGTTGGACTAGATGGCTTCTGGTTTTCCTTCCAACTCCAGATTTAAGTGAAATGTTATGTAGTGCAAATTAAATATACTTTCTTCTAAATATCCTTTTTCTTAACTTACTGAATTATAGTAGAATCCAGCCTTTTAAAAAATGAAAATAGAAAAAAAGAAAAAACTCCAATTCATATTCTTGAAGAGACCTTGTAAGCCTGATTGTCCAACTGCCTGTTTTCCTGTAGCATTGTGAAAACATTTCAGAGGTTGTAGTTTTTTGCAGCTTCCCAAGCTCTGGTTTTCAAAAGATTCAGTACAATTGTGTGTGGGAGTGCTGTTCTCCTGAGTAGTTACAAAAACTTAGCTGTGAGTGCCATCACTAAGCGATTCTTCTCCCCCAGGATGGCCTTCATTCCTGCTTCAAGGAGAACAGTAATCTAAAGCCGACAATGCTCGGGCTCCCTATAAGGCAGGAAATTAAATGGAATCTCTGTTCTATGGGTTTCCCATCACAAATACAAGGACTGAGGGAATGGGAGAGGGATGAATGGAAGAGGACATACACTTCCAAGAAGGAAACTTTTCTTGGTCCCTACAAGATCTCATCAACCAGCTTTGAGTTTTGATTAAATGAATCCCATTAAATTGTGAGCTTCTTGAGGGCTGCTACCATTTTTGCCTTTCTTTCTGTCACCAGGCATCACACAGTGCCTAGTACATCTTTAGGCTGTTAATACATACTTGTTGACTTGGCTTGACTTAAAAAGCATGTGTGACTTTAGAAGTCACCCCCACCCCCAAAGCCCTACATTATAACGCATGATCCTTGAGGTCTTTTATTGCCAGCACCTAGCACAGTTTTGAAGCATTGTAAGCACTTCATAAATGCTTGTCAACTGACTTCTCAAACAAGACAGGGATGACGCAAAGAAGGACCTCTAGATAGCAGTTGCTTGACACATGTTTGTTGAATCAAATTGGAATGTATTTATAGGATCAGAATCATAGGATTTAAAACTCTAGGGGACCTTTGAGGTTATTAAGTTCAAACTTCTCATTTTTGACATATTTCTTTAAATATTTTTAACTGATATTTTCTATTCTTATACCACATTCATTTTGCAGCATATCTCTCTCCTCTTTTAACCAGTGTTACAATCCTTTATAATGAAGAATAAAAAGGGAGGAAAAAAATTCTTACAGTTCAGTATAACTATTACATTATCAAAGTTGGTAATGTATATAGCATCCCACACACATAATGTCTCACCTTTGCAAAGAATGGAAGGAGGTGGATTTCCTCAACTCATCTCCACGGCCAAGCTTTTTGACAATCCTCTCATCTTACAGAGGAGGAAACCAGAGAGGAAGTTACTAGCCCAAGGTCACATGAGTGGTAAGTGGCAGAGCTGGAGCCAGACCTCTGACTCCAGAGGCAGCACACTGTCCACTGTGCACAGGGGATACGTAACCTAACCCAATAGAACTCTTGTCCAAAAAACAGATCACCTTAGCATGTGTTTAAATACACATAGAGAGTCAAAAAGTAAATTAAGAATATTGAACATTTCTATTCTGTGGTATAGGGGAAAGAGCATTGGCTCTAGAGTCAGGATCCATGTCACACTTTAGTCTGGGTGACATTGAGCAAATCACTAAATCTCTCTGTGTCTCAGTTACTTCATCTGTAAAATGAGGAGGTTAGATTCTAGCTCTAGGTCTATGAGGTAGATAGAGGTTTGGACCTGGAGTCAGGAAGATCTGAGTTAAAATCTGGTCTCCCATAAAAACTAGCTGTGTTATCCTGGGCTAGTCACTTGGCTTTGGTCTGTCTCTGTTTTCTTATAAAATGGGAATAATAAAACCACTACGTCCAAGCCTTGTTGTGAGGATAACATGAGATAATACTTACTATATACTTTGCAAACCTTAAAGTACTATGTAAATGCTAGCTATTATTATTGTTAATTATTATCCATGCTACATGCTGTCCTCACTGACTTAGAGCTACAATATTTCTCTGTGAAAGTCTGAGCTGGCAAAGCTCCCTTTGAGGATTTGGCTATTGCTTGGAGCATCTCCTCATTTAACACTTTGCTGAAGAGGTTATTGCATGCCCAAACCCCAAGATATCTTGTGATGTTTCAGTGATCAAAATTTATATTTCTTTGGGCAGAGCACCTATATTTAAGGGTATTATTCCCTATATGGACAGAGGGAGAGAAACGAAGGAAGGCAGGCAGGAAGGAAGGGAATATTGTTCAGTTGGAACTGGCCAGTTGGATCCCCAGTGGGACAGCTACTACTACTCACAGATTGTTGTTTGTCCTTTGTTCTCTAAGAGGACCAATGACATCAGGAGGGTGATGTCTTGACTTGCAAGTGAATTGGATTTAATTGAGACAGGGCTGTGCAAAGTTATCAGCCTCACATCATCATCATCATCATCATCATCATCATCATCATCATCACCACCATCACCACCATCACCACCATCACCACCATCACCACCATCACCAACAACAACAACCACCCATGCCCAGGTTTTGCAAGTGAGAATTCTTAAACAGTGAGATTTAAAAACATTTCAGCAATGCATTAATATACCACTATGGCATTACTGTTATTCACAGTCCTAGGGTCCTGGCTCTCTGACAGGATGGTTTAATAGAGATTCTTATTCACTCTAAGCAGTGGAGTCAAACCTGATAGTCTATGAGCCCTTTCAGGTGAGGCCACTTAATCCCATTATCAGTCACTGGGTTGCTTCTGGGGAGATGAGCTTGTGAACTATAGATATCAGAACAGAGCAGCAATAACTTTGCTGCCATGAAGCCAATTATAAGAACACAAAACTGACAATCCCTTTTTTGCTCCAGGAAGCCTCCTTATAAACTTAACTTTTGGCTTCTTGGTGTTTCTTTAATGGATCAAATGTTCTTGTGCTGAAGTGTTAGTTTAGACTCATTGGACAGGGATGGGGCTGATGTAATAATTGTGGATGACTCCTGCCATTGCCACAGGGCCTCTCAAAAGACAAGATAGCTGGCTTATGAGACTGGCTTGTTAAGTGAAATATTTCAGCAAACAGATTCTTTAAGTTCTACTGGCTTATCTTTGTTCCCTAAAAAAAAAGTATTTTGCTTTTTTTTTAAACATCACCTGCATTTCCCAATGTATCCTTTTTCTCTCTCCTTCCCAGTGAATCATCCTTTATAGAAAAAATAAAAAAGAGGCAAAATACAGATCAACGAAACTGACCAATACATTCCACCTGCTTCCCACTCCATCCCTTTCCCTTAAGAAAAGAAGAAAAACAAACCCCTTGTGGCAAATGGGAATCATTAAGCAAAACAAATTCCCACATTGCCCATGTCCAAAAATGTACTGCTAAGTCCCAATGGATGTGAATAATGGATCCTCTAATGGTCTCATTATTTGAGCTCATGCTGCATGTTGTATGTTTCATTCTGTGTCACTATTCTTTCAGGAGGTGGCTGACATGCTTCACCATTGTTCCCTCGCATTTTGGTTGGTCATTGCATTGATCAGAAATCTTAAGTCTTTACTCCTTTCTTGTATAAATTGTTCTCCTGGTTCTTCTTACTTCGCTCTGTATCAGTTCATACGAGTCTTTCCAGGTTTCACGGAAGCCATTCTTTGCGTCATTTTTTTAAATGGCAATAGAGGTATTCCATATATTAAAGTACCGTAATTTGCTCGCCTATTTCCCGATTGTTCAGTATCCCCTTAATTTCCAGTTCCTTGCTACTCTCTCTGACTATCCTTGCTGGGAAAAGAAAGAGATAATAATGATGATAACTTACAGTTATTTAGCACTTACTATGTGCCAGGTCCTATACTTTGCAATTATCATCTCATTTGGTCCTTACATCAACCCCAGGAGTCAGGTGCTATTTTTCTTCTCATTTTTCAAATGAGGAAACTGAAGCAAACAGAGGTTAAGTGATTTGTTCAGAATCATACAGTTAGTCAATGTCTAAGGCTGGATTTGAACTCAGGCCTTCCTGACCCCAGGCTAAGTACTCTAACCCCTGTACCACTCGGCTGCCTTTTTGCTTCACGAACAAAGTGATTGACCTCCTTCAGAGGTGGAAGAGAGTTTATCTTTGTTTTTTCCCCATTGCCATGCTGGACCCCTTTCAAGAGCCAAGTACTTATGGCAACAGGTACCCCCAGGGGCATTGTCCCTGTCACTCTGCCAGGCAATAGCCTTTCTCTACTTTACTGACAGAAAACCAGACACCCTGCTGGCTGCTGCTTAGCCAGCAATCTCATGTCTTCTGATTCCATATCCATAATGCTTTCCACTGTGCCATAAAAAACTGTAATGCAGTGATCTGAAAGATATTGCAGCATGGATAGGTTACTAGATTTGGAGTTCAGATTTGCCTTAGCTGTATGAACCTGAGTACCAGTTCAACAATCCAGCTAGCAGCTGCTGTGGGGGTGAAAAACCAACAACAACCAGCTCACAGAACGCTGCCAGCCCAGGTCCTTTTGATCTGCTTTACTAAGGAAAGCAACATTAAGGGGTTAACAAGTTTACTTTAATCCAGCATACAAATATCATTCACTTAGTTCAGGAGGAAAAGCCAGCACCCTGAACTTTGGAGCAAATACAAACAAATTACAAACACCAACAGACCAAATACAATTCATAGTTACCAAGAAAACCATCAACATCTGAGTTCAGCCGGAAGGCCCTTACAGAGGCTGCCTCTAGGAGTGAGAGCCTTAACCAAATACTTCTGCTTTGCCTTTTTATATAGTTTCAGATGTCATCAAACGTCATCTGAGTGACCAGAACTTAAGCTCTTACTATTGGCTCTGGACTTAGCACCTCCCTTCATCAGCCTCACCTGGAGCCCCACCTTAGTTACCAATTCACACCCACATAGACTTAGCACCTAATAGATAGGGGTTTGGGCCTGGGGCTTAGCACTTAGTAAGACTCAATCAAAGACACCCAACTTAATTGATATTACAAGTACTCATTAATCTATCAATCAATAAACAATTAATGAACATTTATTAAGTGCCTACGATGTGCCAGGCACTGTGCTAAGCATCGGAAACAATAAAAGAGGCCAAAGATCGTTCCTGCCTTCAAGGAATTTACACTCTAATGGTAATCTCTCTGTGCCTAAATTTCTTGGTCTGCAAAATGGGGATGGGGGATGGAGTTCTCAGGTCCTTTCCAGGTCTATAATTCAATAACTTTCCTATGGTTGCATAGCTAAGAAAGCGTCTGAGGCAGGATTACGCGCAGATCTTCTCAACTCCAAGTTCAGTGACCTAACTAAACTGTAGTCCTCCCTTTCTCAGTTCTTTCTCTGTCTTTCTGGCTGTTTGCCTCTTTGGGTTTGCCTCTATCTCTGTCTGTTTCAATCTTCCAGATTTTTTCTGCCTCCCTTGAGCCCTCTTATGTTCATGTGTACATAATGATGGCTTGAATCTGTCGCTGTTGGCTGTCGATAATGAGCGAATTTGAAAACAGTGTAGTTTGAGGCCCTATCAAGCATTATTTCTCTATAGTGAAATATAGTTGAGGCTGTGGGTGAGTACATACATGGTGAGGATGCTCTAGTAACTCCTAGAATAATCATTCATAAATTAATATCTACAGACTTTGTACTTTATCTCACTTGTAACAGAGCTCCTTTAAATGTGCCACACACTTATACCTTTGTAAATTGCCATGTAGGTGGGATCAGATATGTTTCCATATGGGTAAGGAGGAAATCAGTTTACAACACTGAAATGGAGTGTTATGTTTTTTCAAAGGTTTGGGAGCAAAGAAAGGAACAGCCAGTAGGTGTCAGCATTACCCAAATGGTGGGAATGGTGGCAACCCTTTCTCCTATCCTCCACTTCAGGGAGAAAGGTATTATTATTATTATTGAATGAGTTCTTGAGGAGTCATGATTATGTGGGTACCCAGTTTTGGCAGATCAAGGACTGCTTTAAAATGAAAGACATCTTGCTTTTCTGTTCCTCATCCCACTCCCACCTCCAGCTCTGTATTTAAAACATAGCTATTATAGTTGGTTAGATCTCTAATTCTTTGGGCACCTATGCATAATTTAGCAAATGACCTAAATTTGGATTTTTTTTTGCAAGGTGATTGTACTACAAGGAACATATTATTTAAATGTTAGCTTTCTCTGGGGTGGTTTCCTAGCAAGGCTTCTACATCTCATTCTTAGAATCATGGATTAGGAGGGTGAGAAGGGCTCTTAGGTATAATGTATTCTAATCCCTTAACTTTATAAATGAGGAAAACGAAGCCCAGAGATGGCAAATGACCTACCAGAGTCACAAAGTCATAGATACGGGAACTGGGGCTAGAACTCAGGTTTCCTGATTTCCAGTGCAATGTTATTATTATTTTTTTCCTACCAATCTTTTTTTTTGTGGGGGGAGGTTTCCTTCTATTTTTTCCTTTCTCTAGAGTCCCAAAGAGTTTAGGTTCTGGGAAAGCTTGAATGTTAATCCCCTAATCCAGTTGGGGAATCTGGAGCTGTCGGTGTCTTTCTTGATCTTAGTGGCTGTCAACTGTAGCCATTTCCTCGCCGTTTGGGATTTGCTGCATCTAAAGATGGAGGCTGCAGACCGAGTCTAGCAGTTGGTTAAACCCTGGAAGTATTCTTGAGTGATTATCTTCAGGAAAATCCCCATAGCAACCTTGGAGAGTGCCTGCCCTTAGTAGGATGATCAGGATGATTACGTTAGAGAGGGAAAGAAAATCATGGGGAACAGCTGGATTGAAGAAGGGTGATTATGCACATCAGCTACTTGAGTTGCTTCTCATTAAACAGTGCAGACATTGTGGAGCTGGCTGTTTTCCTACCTTGGTATAGTGGAACAGAAAGGGGATTCATTAGATAGGGTTCTAGCCTCAGCTCTGCAGCTGGTTTTCTCACTGTTCTTTACCCATCTTCTATCCTACCTTTTGCCTGGGCTGTTCCCCATGTCAGGAATACTGAACACTCTTTCCTTATTATTATTGGCAAAGATACTGGGGTGGTTTGCCATTTCCTTCTCTAGCTTATTTTACAGATAAGGAAAGTGAAGCAAACAGAGTTAAGTGACTGGTCCAGGTCGTGGAGCTAGTAAGTGTCTGAGGTTGGATTTGAATTCATGAAGATGAGTCCTCCTGATTCCAGTCCTGCCACTCTATCCACTGTGCTACCTAGCTGCCCCTCCTTCAAAGCTTAAATCAACCAATCAACCAACATTTATTAAGTGCCTTCTATGTGCCAGCTCCTCCTGCATGATGTCTTTGCTGAAACCTCCAACCACTAGCACACCCCTTCCCAAAGAAATGAGCACAATTTGTGTTCATTTATTTGTCTGTCTTTGTTGTTTTGTTTCACAGATTTTATGTATACTAGATTTAGTAGTGGCAAGAGCAGCAGTATCAAACTCAGATAGAGATGGGGGCCACTAAGCTATACACAGGGATCCCTGGGTGTCACATATTGACTTAGAAAATCACATATTCACATTATCTGTATTTTATTGTATTTTTCTTGCACTTGGGAGTGTTGTGGGCTACATGAAGTCTGCTTATGGCTATGTGTGTTGATGTTTCTGGCCTAGACCTCTGGATTTGGTGTCAGGGAGACCTCAGTTCAAATCTTTACTCATACTAACTATGTGACCTTAGACAAGTCACAGCTTCCCCCCCTGTAAAATGGGGATAATAATCGCATGTACCTCAGTATTGTTTTGAGGACTGAGATAATATATGTAAATTGCACTGCAAAACTTAAAGTTTTAATGATCATAACTTATTTTGTATATAGTTTTGTCTGCAGGTATGGGGAACCTGCAGCTTCAAGATCCCCTGTGGCCTTCTAGGTCCGTGGGTGCAGCTTTTTGACTAAGTCCAAGTTTTACAGAATAAATTCTTTTATTAAGGGGATTTGTTCTATAAAGTTTGGATTCAGTTAAAGGGCTGCACTTGAGGACCTATAGGCTCCCCACTCCTGGGTGTTTATGTCATTTCCCTCTATAGAATATAAAGTACTTGAGAACAGGGACTTTACATTATTTGTTTATTTAATTAATTTATTTATGTTTTCCTATCTCCAGAGCCTAACAGTGCCTGGCACATAATAGGAGCTTAATGAATGCTTTTTGACAGATTGTATGACCTTGGACAAGTCACTTAAATCTTTTGGCCCTCAGTTTCTTCATCTCTAAATTGAAGTGGTTGAGTTAGGTGATGTCTGCCATCCCTTCTACCTCTGGAATTCTATGAAAGTAGAAAATATTTGTTAAATACCTAAATACCAAGGTTGCCTTAGATTGCTGAACTGAATACCAAGAAGGACTCTAGTTCACATTTGTCTTCTTCCTACTTACATGTATGGAAAATAAAGGACGTTCTTCTAGCCTTTCCTTCATTGTGAGATTATACTGAAGCAATCTCTGCATTGCAGCGTGTCCTAGACTTTAGGATACTGAATAGAGGCTGATATCTGTTTTCAAGGCACTGTATGTCCCAAACTTGATAGATGAAACTGTTATCTGCAAACACATGGGCAAATTCAAATAAATTTACTTTAATGAGCACTTTTCCTAGGACTCTGTCTCACAATTCAGGAGAAAGAGTACTGCATTGGAACTCCAAGGTTCTGTGTTCAAATTCTTACTCTGTTAATCTGCAAGAGACTGATGGGCAAGAGACCGATGAGGTTTAAAGTTGAAAGACCTGGTTCAGGTGTGAAAAAATTCTTCTCTGTAGCCAAGGGGAGCTTTTTATTTTATGTGAAAAAGCATCATGGGCTTCCTTAGCAAGAAAGATAAGTGAGACTCCAATATTTGGGGAAGTTATGCTTATTTAGAGGTTTCAGAATGATGATGTAGCTTTAGAGGTTTTTACAGAGGTTAAAGATTAAAGACAGGATAGGATGACATAGGACGAGGGAGGCAAAGGGAATTCTTTATGGTTTAAGGATTTAAGGACAGGGCAGGAGGATAACAGTTTAAAAAATTAAGGGACCTGGGGAACACAGGATAAGAGAGACAAAAGCAATTCTTTTGGTACAGGTTCAAGATAAGGGGGAAAGGATGTTAGGGCACCTTCAGGTTATAGAATAAACTAGGGGGTTCACAAAGCACTGGAAAAGCAACCCTTAATATTATTTTTAACCCTTAGGGCACTGTCTGTATCTGCATCACTAAGGGTTAGGTCTGGGAATAAGAAAGTGAGACTATCTCTCATCTCAAGAAGTTCACATTTTTCACTGAGGGAGACAACGAATTATAGGACCAAAAAAGGACTAATACTGACAATCTACTATACATTATTCCCATATTCTCTCACCTCTCCTTCATAGAGAAGAAAATGTGTTTCATCATTTGTTCTCCAGGTCTGAGATTGGTCACAGCAATTAATCTGAGTTTGGCTGCCAGCTTTATACTTTGAAGGCCCCAGAAATACAGTACAAATGTTTACATGAGTTTCAATACAGTATTTAGGTAGCACAGAGTATTTGTGTGTGTGTGTGTGTGTGTGTGTGTGTGTGTGTGTGTGTGACAGAGAGACAGACAGACACACAGAGAATCACAGAGAGAGACAGAGAGAGACAGAGAGAGTGTGTTAAAGAGAGATAAAGAGAAAAACAGAGAGAGAAATGGGTTGAGAGACACAGAGAGTGTGTATATGAGAGAGATGAAGAGAGACAGAGACAGAGACATGGGGGTCTGGAGAGTATCTTCTCTTAATCACATTTCTTAGTGAGGACCTATAGGTTCTCTGTACACTCTTTCCTTATTATTATTGGCAAAGATACTGGGGTGGTTTGCCATTTCCTTCTCTAGCTTATTTTACAGATGAGGATACTGAGGCAAACAGAGTTAAGTGACTGGCCCAGGTCATGGAGCTAGTAAGTGTCTGAGGTTGGATTTGAATTCATGAAGATGAGTCCTCCTGATTCCAGTCCTGCCACTCTATCTACTGTGCTACCTAGTTGCCCCTCCTTCAAAGCTTAAATCAATCAATCAACCAACATTTATTAAGTGCAGAAGAAAGAGAAGAGAGCAGATCATATTTTACAATATAGAAATATATATTTAAGTATGTTGCCAAATGATAGAAAAGCATGTGTTTGAGTCCTGGAAATTTTAATGAGAGCAATCGCCTTTAAGAAAATTGATTATCAGTGGGAGTTAATTGTTTCTGGGACTGGGTAATAATGTAACAGTATTACTGTAATTAAGGTTACAGTATACTCCAGTGGTTTTTAAACTTTTTTCCTCACAGAACAATTTTTCCCCCCTCTGGGAGAAATCACAGGATACTGGATGTTTAAATTGGAGACAAAGAAGGCCTCCTGGGCAGGAACCTGGACTTATTCCCTGGGCCTTGGCATTCCTCTGCTTCTTTTCTTCCTTTCTCACTCTTGTTTTACTTCTCCAGAACTCACAGAGAAGGAGGCAGCTCTGTGTTTCCATAGTCAGAGTGGCTATTGTGACTTTGGGAAGAATGGGTAGCCAGCTGCATCTGGGAGAGGGTGCTGAGGATTTCATGGCACACCTAGAGAAATTCACCCTCTTATCTGGTACATTTCATGTCCTGTCCAGAGGGGGTCCATTCAATGTGCCGAGGACCTTCCTTGAAGTCTCTTGAAATTGTGTAGATGTCAAGGAGTACTCAGGTTGCCTATCAGATATCCTTTGCTCTAGCCACACAACTGACCCACCTTATTTTCCGATTTAACATCTTTCTGATGATATCCTTTATACCTCTCTTGCTCAATTCCTCATTGGTAATACTTATATCAATCATGTGCATCTCAATTTCCTTTTGGGTGACCTCCAAATTTAATTCTTCAGAGTCTGTGGTACTCCATAGTCCTCAACTGGAAAGTAAATCCAGAAGGGTAATGATGGATCTCATTTTAGCTTCAGAACAACTTTGGGAGGCAGATAAGTAGAAGGAGGAGAGGAGGCAGCTTTGTGTCTTTGTGTTCAGTACAATTTTACACGTCACTTCTGTCCCAAGGCCCTTTGGTATGGGATTATCTCCTTATGGGTGGTGATGAATATTCTGCCCTGTGTGAGAGGTGACAGCTCTAGCCTATCCTTCACACAGGGCAAGGCATTCATCTTCACCAATAAGCAAAGAGTCCCATGCCAAGGAGCCATGGGCTAGGGGTTACATACAAATAAGAAAACTGAGGATCAGAGGCAGGAAGTAACTTATCCAAGTTCACATAGCTAAGAAGTTTTAGAACCAGGGCACATACCCAGTTCTTCTGACTTCAAATCCAGCCTTCTTTTTTTTTAATTAAAAATTTTTTTCCAGCCTTCTTTCCACCACATGAGACTACCTTTCCAATGATTCTTGTTTTTTTATCTTATTATTTTAAATGTGGAGAGAACTCCCAGTGAGGGATCTCCCTCTATCAGTGAAGACTGGTTTGTAATTTAGAGTCTTAGAGAGTTGCTTGGGGGTTCTGAGAGATCAGAATTACAGAGCCAGAAGGTATTAGAAGCACCACTTGAATCCAGGCCTTTCTGACTCAGAGGTCATCTCTCCACGACTGCTGCCAAACTTTTTCTTATAATATGACAAATGAGAATTCTTTCCAAGTTACAAGAATCTTGAGTTCCAATCTGTTTTATAGAGGCTAGAAATATGTAATGAATTGGAAACAGACAGAGAGAAGAAGAGAGAGAGACACATACACAGAGAAGGGGGACACAAAGGGAAGAGAGAGAGAGAGAGACAGAGAGAGAGAGAGAGAGAGAGAGAGAGAGAGAGAGAGAGAGAGAGAGAGAGAGAGAGAGAGGAGAGGCAGGGGAAGGAGACAGATTTGACAGGGGGGGGGGGAGAGAGATAAAGAAAAAGAGAAACAGAGAGAAAGAGACAGAGACACAAAGAAAGAGGAAGAGAGAGGTCCCCTTAGATGCTCTCAAGTTGTTTGTATGCACATATCCCCTTGTCAGGCATTAGGTTTTCCTCCATTGTCTAATAAACTGAATTTATTGCATCAGTATTTGAATGAGTGATTTTACCAGAGTGCCTTGGCACAGTGCTCCTTAGGTTTGTCTGCATTGTAAATTTAGAGGACATTCCATTCCAGCTGGTGCTGACTGTAGCAAATTCCACAATTTTTTCTTTCTTTCTTTCTCATTTTTCCCTTGACCCTTATGAGGGCTTGATTCCTCTCTCCACCATGTCTCTGCTGCTGTTAGGTGGCACCATGGATAGAATGATGGACTTGGAATCAGAGAGAAATGAGTTCGAATCCTGTCTCCGACACTTAACTAACTTTGCAAAGTCTGGGCAAGTCCTTTAACTTCTGTCTGCCTCAGTTTTCTCATCTGTAAAATGAGGATGATATTAATGGCCACCCCAGGGGCAGTTAGGTGGCACAGTGAGTAGAGTACCAGCCCTGAAGTCAGGAGGACCTGAGTTCAAATCCGGCCTTAGATGCTTGACACACTTACTAGCTGTGTGACCTTTGGCAAGTCACTTAACCCCAACTGCCCTGCCTTCCTTCTCTAAAAACCAAATAATGGCAACTACTTCCCAAGGTTCTTGTGGGGATCAAATAAGCTAATATTTATAAAGTGCTTTTGCCAACCTTAAAGTTCTATTCACAAACAAGCTATTCTAGCTATCATTCATAGTTTCAGTTCTCTGTTCTTTCCATTTGTCCATCCATTCATTTTCTTCTTGCCTTTGGAAGAGCTTTTAGAATAATTTTCTTTATTTGCTCATGGCCCTCTAATCGTTTTTTGTCAGATCCCACACCCTCACTTTACCCTCACCCCAGTTCTCCTCCCCAGCCTAGTACTTCAGTTAGGGATCTTTGTTTTTTTAATTCTATACCACATTTCAACTGCTTCTTTTTTTACTTAGTTCATGCATTAGTGTTCATTTTCTCTTCCTTAGGGTAGTGAATTAAAAAAAATTTATCTGTTCTCTCAAATACAGGCTAATGGTCCTTCTAAACAACATGGGGATAATCAGGACAATGTGTAGAAGGGTTTCAACTTGTTCTCATATACTTATTTCCATCCTGAGTGTCGCTGCTTAGGATTTTGAAAGGCCCATTGAGAATGTTCTCATTTTGAGATAAAGCTTCAATTAGGCCTCAGTCTTTTTCACAAGATGTCTTACCCGGACGTTCTGAGTCTTTATTAAGAAACTGCAAAGGAGCCCCAATCCTTTTCTTTAGGATGATAGGAGATGTTCTTTAGGAGATATTTTTTCAGGTGTTTATGGTTCTCTCTGTGGCAGCTAAGTATTGAAAATATGTATAGGATGTCACATGTGAGCAAAAAGCAGTAATAACCTTTAAAAAATGTCTAATGGAAGGACACGCTCATTTGTTATGTGCCAGACAGTTTAATAAACATTATTTTATTTGATCCTCATAATCACCTGGGAGGTAGGTACTATTATTTATCACCATTTTACAGTTGAGGAAACTGAGGCAGATAGGTCACGTGACCTGCTCAGCATCACACAGCTAACCTAAGAGGCTGAACTCAGTTCTTCCTGACCCTAGGGCCAGAACTCTGTCCACTGCTCCACCTTGTTCAGTCCTTTCAGTCGCATCTGACTCTTCCTGACCCCATTTGAGGTTTTCTCTGTGAAGATACTAGAATGGTTTTCCATGTCCTTCTCTAGTTCATTTTACAGATGTGCCACCCAGCTGCTCTTTGTTGATGCTCTTTTTTTACATTGTTGCTTCCCAAGCTTTCCATCCATCTCTCCTCAATAGAATCCTCCCTTGCCTTGTAATAGGCATAGTCAAGTAAAACAAATTTATACTTTGATCATCTCTGAATACGTATGCATTATTCTGTCCCATTTATGTACCACTGCTCTCAAGAAGTTAAGAGATGGGAGGCAAAATCATTTTTCACTTCCTGGAAACCTTAGCATAAAGGCGGCACAGTGGATAGGGCTTAGAGCCAGGAAGACCGAGGTCCAAACCTTACAACTCGTGATTACTCACTGAGTGGCCTTGGGCGAATCGGTTAATCCCTCTGAGCCTCTTATAAAGCTGTAAGCTTTCTTTACTAAGTCACTGATGAGTTGAGATTTGTGCCGGTTGAAGGAGCCCCCATACTGAAGAAATCTTAGATCCTCTATAATCTGTGATTTGAGACTTCAAGGAAGAAATGAAAATAATTCCTTGGAAATAGTTATCTTTTATTGGATAAATCAAACCCTCTTCTTGATTTTAAGTGGAGTCCAAATGCTTAAAAAGCCATGATTGTACTTTTCTTTTTCTTTCTCTGGGTTGGTGAGATAACTTGTTTCATTAACCTTTCACTTGACTAATTCTTGTTGTCATATTTTATTTCCCAAAGGAATATGTAAGGTTTTCAGGGAATGATTTATTCTATATGCGTACACGTGGCTAGCCAAACTTAGAGCCAATACTAGAAGGAAATCAAATTTTTGAGATTCCACCATGTGCAGGTAGGTGGTGAAGTGGATCGGGCTCTGGACTTGGAATTAAGACTCATCTTCATGAGTTCAAACCTGGCCTCAGTTACTTACTAGCTGTGTGACCCTGGGTGAGTCACTTAACCCTATTTGCCTCAATTTCCTCATCTGTAAAATGAGCTGGAGAAGGAAATGGCAAACCTCTCCAGTTGCCAAGAAAACTCCAAAATGGGGTTTCAGAGAGTCAGGCACAACTGAAATGACTGAACAGTAACCACAACAAAATCGTGTGTAAGATTCTGTGTATATAGTAGAGAAAACGAGCCTTTTCTTTATTTGAAGTGGTCTATATTCACAGGATTACAGAATAAGAGTTGGAAGGGATCTTAGAAGTGATTTTACTTGGTTCAGCTCTCATTTTATAGATGTTAAAGCTGAGGCCCAAGCCCAGAGCTGTTAAATTACTTGCCCACAGTCATATGGCAGTAAGAGGGAGATTCAAGGTTCGAACCTGAATCTTCTGACTCTAAATCCATCTCTCTTTCTACTGTACCATTCTGCCTCTGCCTTTCATTCCATAATTAGAAATAAATGCCCTGAAGAATCAACACTAGTTTGAATGAGTTTTCATTAAATTACGTGTGAGTATAACTACCAGGGCATACTGTTGACTAGGGCCTGACTCTCTTTGTGCTAGGGACTGATGAAGTTAGTTAAGCATGCATTTGCCATCTTCTATGTGCACCATAATAGTAAAGGTCAATCTGGAGTAATTGCCAATCTCTCTCTGGCTCTCAGAGACCCTGCTGCCTTTCTTGCCTTCTGTAGTTGCTTCACTAGTGACAATGCTTATGTTATTAGTCTATAAAGATTTTCTTTCCTTCTAATGCTTATATTTAGCCAATCAGATCTTGACCCCAGTTTCCATCCAACCAGGATGGAACTCTTCCCCTTTCTTTCTTCCTTTTTGTTTTGAGTGAGGAAAGTAGGGCAATTGGGGTAAAGTGACTTGCCCAAGGTCACACAGCTAGTAAGTGCATCAAGTGTCTGAGGCCGGATTTGAACTCAGGTCCTCCTGACTCCAGGGCCAGTGCTCTACTCACTGCGCCATCTAGCTGCCCCACTTTATTTCTTTCTTAAATGTATTTATTAATTACTCCAGGCTACATGCATAGTTGGAGGCAGCTAGTTGGTGCAGTGGATAGAAGGCCAGGCCTGAAATCAGGAAGACTCATCTTCATGAGTTCAAACCTGGCCTCAGACACTTACTAGTTGAGTGACCCTGGGCAAGTCACTCAATCCTGTTTGCTTCAGTTTCCTTATCTGTAAAAAGATCTAGGGCAGCAAATGGCAAACCGCTCCAGTATCTTTGCCAAGAAACCCCAAATGGGGCCAGAAAGAGTTGGACACAACTGAAAGGAATGAACAACAACACATGCATACCTAGATGAATATCTGACCAAAATAATAAAATACCTCAAAACAGGATTATCAGTGAGGGTAGTCAGTCTCTCATATCCCTGTTCATGTTGTTGTCTTCCAGGGTCAGGTCATTTGTTCTCCATACAACCCCAAGAATGGAAAAGGAATCTGGGGTGAGAGAAACAAATGGGTTCAGAAGATACAGAACACACAGGAAAGCAACCTTTTTTGGTTCTTGCTCAGTCAACCAGTTACTTAGCCAAAAATTATCGTTGAGAGATTTCTCTGTGCTAAGCACTGGACACTGTGCTGAGCTGTAGACCTGCCCAACATTGCTGCTACTTCCTAATCTGAAACTCCATTTAACTTTAGTGTATCCCCATAATGTCTCAAGTGGAAATAAGCGTGCTTTTAGCTTCTCCAAAAGAGCTCCAGCTGGACAGTCTTAAGTCTAACATTCACAGCGTAAGAGAATCATTTATCTTTATCTGTTTGCAAATGCAGATGAATAAAAGGAAATCCCGTATACTTCAGCTGGCCAGGAGACATGAAATGATGTAGGAACCAGAGGCAGAATAAGACCTGACATCAACAACCTAGGCAAACAGCTATGGCAGCAGGAGGTCAAGAAACTTCTTTGATAATTTCAATTTCATTCTTCAAAAAGTAAAGGAAGTGATCTGAGGAACTGCTATTCTAGAGCTGATTATGACCTACAAGGGAAACTAGTTGTGGCCAAGTGACCAATAGTCCACCACAGTTTTTTTTTTTAAATTTAAACTTTCTTTTCTTTTAATATTTGTTACAAATTGTCACTCACTCCCACCCCCCCCCATCTACTGAGAAGGCAAGCAAAATGATATCAATCATACATGTGAAATCCTACAAAACATATTTCTATATTAGTCATACTGAAAAGAAAAAGGCAAAAAATAAAGCAAGAAAATTATACTTCAATTTGCACTCAGAGTTCATCATTTCTTTCTCTAGAGAGAAATAGAATTTTTTTGCATCATAAGTCCTTTGGAATTGTCTTGGATTATTGTATTAATCAGAGTAGCCAAGTCTTTCTAATTCTTTGCCACCACAAAAAGAGTCGCTATAAATATTTTTGTACATATAGATCATTTTCCTTTTCCTTTGATCTTTTTGGGGTAAAGACTTAGCAGTGTTGTTGCTGTGTCAAAGAGTATGCATCATTGAATAGCTCATTGGGCAAATTGTTCTCCAGAATGGTTAGAGCAGTTCACAACTCTGCCAACAGTTCATTAGTGTAGTGTACCCATTTTCCCTCATTCCCTCCAACATTTGTTACTTCTGATGGGGGCCATTGGTCCTCTGTGAGAATGAAGGACAAACCACAATGTCATTTCAGTTAGGTGTGAGGTGGCTCCTCAGAGTTGTTTTAATTTGCCTTTCTCTAATTAATAGTGATTTAGAGCATTTTTATATGACTGTAGGTAGCTTTTATTTCTTCTTCAGAGAACTGCCTGTTCATATCCTTTGACCATTTATCAATTGGAAAAGAGCTTTTATTTCTATAAATTTGACTCACTTCCCTATATATTTGAGAAAGGAGGTCTTTACCAGAGTAACTTGCTGTAAAAAATTTTAATATTACTTCATTGTCTATGGAACCCTTTGTCAAAAAGCAGTTTCTCATTATGTCTTTTAATTAGTTCTGCTTTTGTTTTCGCTTTGTCTAAGATCATGATTACTATCCCTGCCTTTTACTTCAGCTGAAGCACAACAGATTTTGCTTTAGACCTTTATTTTAACTCAGTGTTTCAAGTGTATCTCTTGTAAACAACATATGATTGGATTCTGGTTTCTAATCCATTCTACTATTGGTTTTATGGGTAAGTTCATCTCATTTACATTCATAGTTATAATTACTGTTTATCCTCCTCTCTCTTTTTTAAAATCCTGTCCCTCCCTGACTACTGCCTCCCTTAATCTTCCCTCTCTTGTATCATCTCTTCTCCCGTATCTCTTTTTCCTTTCCCCTCCTATTTCCAAATTGAGTAAGATAGGTTTCTATACCCAACTGAGTATGTATATCTACTTCCCTCTTTGAACCAATTATGATGAGAGTGAGTTTCAAGCATTGCATGCCCTTGCTTTTATGTCTTCACTATAAAACTTCTTCTTCATGTGCCTTATTTATATAGGGAAATTTTCCCTATTCTACCTTCCATTCTCCCCTCTTTCAGTGCACCCCTCTTTCCCACACATTCATTTTTTTGGAGATCATCCCAACATAATTGACTTATACCCATGCCCCCTCTCTATGTAACCTCCTTCTAATTCTGATAAAGTTCTTAAGAGTTACGTGTATCATCTTCCCGTATAGGAATGTAAACATTTTAACTTTATTAAGTCCTTATGATTACTTTTTCATATTTACTTTTTTATGCTTCTCTTGAGTCTTGTGTTTGAATGTCAATTTCCTATTCATTTCATTTTTGTCAG
Source organism: Trichosurus vulpecula (assembly GCF_011100635.1). NCBI lineage: Eukaryota > Metazoa > Chordata > Mammalia > Diprotodontia > Phalangeridae > Trichosurus > Trichosurus vulpecula. The sequence continues at coordinate 226,395,871 of NC_050579.1, read as the reverse complement.
AAATGTTTGAAAGTCCTCTATTTCATTAAATATCCATTTCCCCTTTGAAGGATTATACTCAGTTTTTCCTCTATATTATTCTTGGTTGTAATCCTAGCTCTTTTGCTTTCTGGAATGTCATATCCCAATCCCTCTGCTCCTTCAATGTAGAATCTGCTAAATCTTGTGTGATCCTGATTGTGGCTCCACAATATTCAATTTTTTTTTCTGACTGCTTGCAATATTTTCTTTTTAATCTAGGAGCTCTGGAATTTGGCTACAAAATTCCTGGGAGTTTTCATTTTGGGCTTTCTTTCAGGAAGTAACCGATAGATTCTTTCAATTTTCATATTACCCTCTGGATCTAAGCAGAGGAACTTTCCTTAATAATGTCTTAAAATATATTGTCTTGGCTCTTTTTCGGATTGTAGTCTTCAGGCAGTCCAATAATTCTTACCAGGTCAGTTGTTTTTCCTATGATATACTTCACATTTTCTTCCATTTTTTTCATTCTTTTGACTTTGTTTTATTGTTTCCTGATGTCTCATGGAGTCATTAGATTTCACTTGCTCAGTTCTAATTTTTAAGGAATTATTTTCTTCAATGACCTTTTGTATTTCCTTTTCCATTTGACCAATTCTGCTTTAAAATTTTTTTCCAGTTCTGCTTTTTAAGGAGTTCTTTTCCTTAATAAACTCTCTCTCTCTCTCTCTCTCTCTCTCTCTCTCTCTCTCTCTCTCTCTCTCTCTCTCCCTCTCTCTCTCTCCTTCTCTCTCTCCCTCTTTACCATTAGGCAATTCTGTTTTTCAAGGTATATTTTCTTCAGCATTTTTTGTGCCTCTTTTACCAAACTGTTAATTTCTTTCCATAATTTTCTTACACCACTCTCATTTCTTTCCCTAATTTTTACTTTGCCACTCTTATGACTTTCTTTAACTCTTCCAAGAATTCTTGTTGGATTTGGGTCCAATTAGCAATTTTCTTTGAGGCTTTGTTTCTAGCTGTTTTCACATTATTGTCTTCTGAATTTACATCTTGATCTTCTTCATCACTATGGTAGCTTTTTATGGTCAAGTTCTGTTTTTGTCATTCACTCATTTTTCTAGCCTATTTCTTGACTTTAAATTCTATGTTAAAGTTGGGCTTTGCTCCTCTGGGGGTGAGGAGGCACTGTCTCAAGCTTTATGCTTTTTATGCTGCTTCTAGAGCTAGTTCTGGGAGTCTGTAAGTTTTTGGTGCTTCCAAGGTGATATTATCATGGGAGGGGTGTGGTCACTGCTCTCTTTGTGCTGCAATCCTTACCCAGGAAGGGTCCTTGCTCCCCTGAAGCTGTCAGTGCTAGTGTTCCTCTTGGCCTTTGAACTAGGACCAGCATCACTGCTCACTTGTGATCAGAATACAAGCACTCCTCTACCCCCTGGAACTGTGACCCAGTATTGCTTATGGGCAATAGAATTGTCAATCAGTGCCAGCTGTACCCAGTGAGAGTAAAGAGTTCCCTGTAATCTTTTTCTGACCAGTTATCCAACCCTCTTAGCATCTCTGGGCTGAGAGCTCCTAAAGCTGCTACCACAGCTGCCCTCCAAGACCCACTGTGGGTGTTGCAGCTGCTTTCACTCCAAGCTGGCACCTGTCCCAGTATCACAGAGCTTTCCTGCCAACCTCCTAAGTTGTCTTAGGCTAGAAAAGTGTCTCACTCTGACCTATTGTTGTCTCTGCTACTTCAAAAATTTATTTGAGTAGTTATTTTAAAGTTGTTTGGAGGGAAATATTGGGAGAGTTAGGCTGGGTTGTTGCCTATGCTCTACCATCTTTGCTCCCCCCATCGAGAGTTCTTGAAAAAGGGGAAAAAAGCTAGGCATCATCTAGCATGCACTTTAAATTTGGGGGAAATAGATTTGAGAGTGTTTAGGGCAAGATAAGAAATGATTCTCTAGACAGATAAGTAATCTCAAGAAAGATCAAAAAGCTTCTTTCCATTCAAGAATGGAAGACACAGAGAGAGGTGATCCCAATTAGAAGAAAAAGGGGAACTATTTAAAAAGACTCATGTGGTTCCAGAGGGAACTTGGTTAGAATATGAATCCTTGGATTATAAAAAGGCATATTCAGAAGATGGAAGAAAAGACAAGTGCCTGTGAATAAACAGAGAAGAGGAACATGACCCTATAAAAATAGTCAGGAACAATTAAGCCCAGAATGAGCTGAAGGCAGCAATACATGCTCTGGATAGTCAAACTAGCTTGTTTAGCTATGTCTTGGGGCATAGGGATAGGACTGCTGCCTGGGGTGGATAGGATGTTGATGATAGATGACAGACAAGAGGCAGAATTACTTGAATCTTATTATATTCCTATTTTCTCTTACAATATGAATGACCTTTGGACTGGGCAGGCTGAACCAAAAGATTATCTGGGAATTACCCCCTCCTCCCCATAAGTGTGGAGTTAATAAGAGAAAACCTAGCTGTCCTTAAGGATTGCAAATCACCAAATACCAAACTAGGATACTGAGAGAACTAGCATATATGCTTGCTGGACTGTCATCAGTGATTGTTAAAAGACCACTGGGAATGGCAGAAGAGCTGCAGGGTTCTAGGAGGCCAAATGTCTCCATTTTCCAAAAAGAGGAAGAAAACAGAGATTGCAACCCTGCAGTGAGTTTGACTTTTCCTGGCAAAAATCTAGCAATGTTATTAAAAGAATATTTTGCAAGCATTTAGAGAGGTGTAGCAGTTGTCATTACCAAGTCCCTCCCCAACAGAGCTAAGGTGCTTGAAGTCCTTGAAGTCTTTTAGGGGCTATGAAGGAAAGAACCAGTGGGGCTTCATGAAGAACAGGCCAACAGTGTATGCCACAATGACCTCATTTCCATTTGTGATGGAGAAGAAAAAAACCTAGGGGGTGAGTAGGGCATGATTGCTATATTTAAGTATTTGAAGGATTGCCTTGTAGAAGAAGGATTAGACTTGTCTGGCTTCTTCCCAAAGGGGGAAAAAACAAAACAAAACTAGGAGCTATGATAAAGTTTCAAGAGATAAATTCAGGCTTGATGAAAGGGGAAAAAAAGTAACTTCCTAAGAATCTGAGAATCTGAAGAATCTGAAAATCATCATGTGGAAGGTGGTGTTTGAGTTGGATTTTTTTTAAGGAAAAGAGGGATTTTATGAAGCAGAAGTCAAGAAGGAATGTATTCCAGGGGTGAGGAATGGCCAGTGCAAAGATGAAAGATGGAATGCTGTGTATAAGGAGTAAAGGAAGGCTAGTTTGACTGGATTGGAGAGGACAATAAGGGGAGTAATGCACAATGTGGCTGGAAAGATAAGTTGGGACTGAGTTGGTGAAGGGATTTAAAAGCCAAACAGGAGTTTAAATTTTATCCTAGGAGGCAATAGGGAGCCACTGCAGTGCTGTATGGGGGAATGACCTGTTCAGATCTGCTGCTAAGGAGAACGAATTTAATAGCAGTGTGGAGGATGGTCTGGAGTGGGGAGAGATAACACAGGAAGACCAATTAGGAGATCAGTGAGACCAGTTGTCCTGACTTGGGTTGGACTAGATGAAATTCTTCCCAGCCCTGAGATTGTGATTTCTGACTGCCATTATGAAAGTCTTCACCGGTGTAAAGGAAAGAATACTCTATTTGAGTTCATGGGATTATAGGATCACAGTTTATATAGAGAGTTGCTAATTTCAAACCCTGCATTATGTCTTCCCTGTATGGCCTTGGGTAAGTCTCTTTACCTGTCTCTGGTGTTGAGTTTCCTCACCCATAAAAGGAAGCAGTTAGATTGAATGACTTCTAAGGTCTCCCATCCTGCTCTGGAGTATATGATCTTTATGTATAAAATCTTGCTGAATTAAATTATAAATGTAGTAAAGTTGGTGTCTGGTGGCTACTTTCTGAATGAAACCTTATGATTTCTGGTTTTTTTTCATTTTTGAAATGACATCAACTTGAGTATTTTGGACAAGGAATTTTTCATTTCAAGTAGGGGCTTTGGCAATATATAGTAATCAGAGTAGCTAAACTCAGATGCTTGTTGGCAGGAATTTGAAAATCTGCCCTCTGGCTTCTTTTGCTTCTCATCTGTATTTCATAACATAAAATTAACAAGAATTTCACATAGATGAAGTCTGCCTACTGAATGATGCTTGCAAATAGAACATTCATCAATTAGCATTTGGGTATTTTGATTAAACCATTTTGCAAGTGATTTCACTTTAGTATCAGTTGAAGAGCATAGTTAGGAGGAAAAATTTGTTTTGGCACTTATGTCCTTCTTCCATTTCACAGACCAAAAAGTAATATAAATTTCAATGTGGCCCTTTTCCTATTCAGGTAATCTTTTTCTCTTGCAACCTTTAAGGTCATAGGAAACATAAAGTAATAGGAATTGTCATAGAGAATTACTGTTCCAATTTCAAACAAGGCCAAACAATGACTTCATACTTTTATTGATGCTCCACCAAAGCTAATTGGACAACTTTTCCTTCTCCAGCCTGCTGTTTAAATCTTTTGTCTCAATCTCAGTGTTCATATCTCAGTTGTACCTTTTAATTGCATTAGTTCTATTATTCACATGCTTTATGTTTTCTCTTGTCATTCAAATAATTTTTCTCTTTCTGTTTTCTTATTTAAAAAATTACACATGTTTCTTTTGTCAACAACCTTTAATATTCTTCTCTAGATACCTCGAATCATCCTAACTCACCCTTCCACTTCAGATGAGGATACTGACCTGTTTTCTCAAGACCCAGATGACTTCAAGATGGAAGACATCCCTATTGATGGTGTCCCCCTCCATTTGGACTATCTGAATAAAGCTCCTTATCCTCTCTGATAAAATGCTCCCACTGAAGAGCTTGTTTTTCATTGTTAAACTTCTGCTAACACTCAACCACAATGCCTTATTCATAGTTTATTAGGTTTCCACTAGTGTCGACTTTTAATCGGAACAAACAAAACTCCTTACTGTTTAATTCAACTCACCTTCACAGTAAGAAAGATGATTCCTTTGGGATTCTGTGCACTTGGAAATGTAATGATTTGAATCAAGGGACATCCATGACAGATTTCATGTGTCCACTTTTAAGTACATTTCACAAGCACTCCATAGCTATTGCCAGAGAGTGAACAGGAGGGTAGTTTTAATCTTTACATTTCACTGGGGGAAATGATAAAAGTAATTGTATAGATTTTTACCTTGTTCTATTATGCTCCCCTGATGTGGCCTATTCTTTGCTTAATTTACAAAATCTCTTAGCTTCCAAAGGTTGTTCATATTATGTTGTTTTCTATTTGAATAAAATGTAACTTTCAGTCTATAGTGAATGCCTTTTTTTCTCCTTATAGCTTCGGTGTGTTTTTATAAATATATGAGCCACTAGAATTTACAGTAACTATTCACGCAACCCCTACACTCCCCAGATCCTTACCAGGAGTGTCAGACTGACACTTCACACAATACTTTGTTTCTCACCAAAACCTCTGCTGCAACTCCCAATACACTCCTTTACCCACTAGCTACCGTTGCTTCTCTTCAAAGTATTTTTAGTTCTGAGTCTGAGAAGCAGAATATAGAACTGCTCTCAGAGGATCTACAACCTGAAAACTGGAAGATTTAATATTTCCTATATGGAATAACCTTTTGAAGTGATGCTATAAAGTACCATTAAGGTATATCCTGATCATGCTGTGATTTCTTATTTTTGTCTGTGTGAGTACTAAGATTATATGGCATCTTGACAGCACAGTAATGATAACAATGAGTTCTTTTGGGGATCAGGCTGGCTGGGTGAGCAAAGGGTAACCACCAAGCTAGGACTGGCAGTTTTGTGCTTAAGGTCTTTTTCTTTAATAGTAACTAAAAGCTAATATTTTTGTGGTGGTTACTATGTTCCAGGCACTATGCTAAATGCTTTACAATTATTATCTCATTTGATCCCCAGAACACGTCTGGTATGTAGGTGCTATCATTATCCCCACTTTACAGATGAATGAACTGAGGCCAACAGAGGTTAAAAGACTTGCCCAGGGTCACACAGTTAGTAAGTATCTGAATTCAGAGGTGGACTCGGTTCTTCCTGACTCCAGGTCAAGTGTTCTACCTAGCTTGTGTCCTTTAATGTTTGGGAGGCAAGTTGAATCTCATTCCAATGCTTACCTTTCCTAAGTTCTATGATTGTGACCCAATCTTATAATTTTAACTGTAATAAACATTTATGAACTGCCTACCACACAAAGGACACTGTGTCTGATGTGAGAGAGATAAAATGATTAGGGAAGTCAAAGTCCCTACAATCTAGTGGGAGGGCATTTAAACAAAATATTTTGAATAAAAAGTGATATTCAGTTCTTCAGGGCACTCTCCAACCACAGCTCCCCAGGTTCAAGGTGCTCTGTTTGTTCATATCCATTCAAAACTAAAGCTTTTGGGACCCCATTAGTTGTGGCTAACTTTGTCAATAAGCTGGAGAGCACAATTGGTTTTTAAAAAAGGTATTTAATGAAATAGCGTAATAGCAAAAGTAATAATGAAACATAATAATAAAATAAATAATAACCATTTCCCCTCTAAGCCTGGGGCATATTCTCCCACAAATAAATACACAGGGAGAAATTATCCACTTTCCTGTTATGAGTGTAAAGAGTAGACATGTAAAAGGGAATACACATGGTGGGAGTGCTTGCGTGGAGGGATATTCACAGAGGGATAAGATATGCTTTTTGTTTTGTTTTGATTTGGTGTGGTTTGGTATTCCTCAAGGAGACCTCTCTGTTTTACTGAGTCTTGGCTATAATGAGTAATTCCTCTTCAGAAGGGAGAACCTTTATCCCAGTTGCCTACCTCTTTAGAACACAGAAGAGGCCCTACTAGCTAGTGTACTGAGGGCTTAGTCAATTAAAAAAATTTGTATATATTTGTTGGTCACTGAGCCCTGTATGTCTATCAGACACTGTTCTCTAAGTGCTAAGAAGTTTATGAAACTCCTTGTTTAATTCTCATCTGGGGATTCTGTTCCTTCAACTCCATTTCAGAGAGAACGTAGTTCCCAAAGCTCATGTTCCTATGAGTCATGTGAGTTTGTTTCCTTTTAATATCTTTGTAGAACCAACATGCTTTGTAGCTATTATCCAAATGGAAACAGGCCAGCACAAAAACTGAACCCAGGAGTCAAGTTCATTGCCTATCTCCTAAATCACCACATTCTTGACTCTCCATGTCTATGTGGACAGACAAACCTATTTCAGACTTTGAGCTTCTCCTATAGACACATAATAGGCAAAATAAGACCAGAAGCCAAGAATTTTGTGGAATGGGGTTTGTGGTACTGACTAAAATGGGTGCTGATGAGGAGGAACTTTGGTTATTTCATGCAAAACTATCCTGTTTTTCCACGATCGATGTGCTCATCATTTCTTTTTTTTTTTGGAGGGGGGAGGGTAGGGCAATTGGGGTTAAGTGACTGGTTCAAGGTTACACAGCTAGTAAGTATGTCGAGCGTCTGAGGCTGGATTTGAACTCAGGTCCTCCTGACTCCTGACTCACTGTGCCACCTAGCTGCCCCAAGCTCATCATTTCTTATAGCATAATGATCATATACCATGATTTGTTCAACCATTCCCCAATTGATGGGTATCCCCAAAATTTCCAGTTCTTTGCCACCACAAAAAGAGCTGCAATAAATATTTTAGAAAACATAGGCTCTTTTCCTTTTCCCCTATTCATCTTTGGAAATAGACATACTAGTGGTATTGATGTGTCAAAGGGTATAGGCAGTTTAATAACTCTTTGGGCAAATTTCCAGATTGGAGAGCCAAAATTGTAGATCAGTTCAAAGTTCCACCAACAGTGAATTAGTGTCCCAATTTTCCCACATCCCCTCCAACATTTGTTGCTTTACACTTCAATCGTTTTGTAATCATCATTTTTAATTCTACTATGTAGTGGAAATGCTTGTGTTATTTCATAAATTAAAAAAGAGGAACATTGGCATTTATTATACTGCTGTGACACCAGGGATGAGAATTAGGTTTGTAGTACTTGTTAAAAAGTATGGGTGAGACACATTGTGTCTTTGTTACAATTAAAGCAAATTAATCAGAATGGAGATAGCCTTGAATAACTTGGACTGAAATATTTAGCACTTGATAAGTTAATGAACATTTATTAAGCACCTACTATGTGCCAGACACCATGCTGAGCAGGGTTGTACGACTAAATCACTTTCATTGTGTGGCCCTCAGTTTCCTCATCTGGTAAAAGGGAGACTAATATTTATTCTACCTTCCTCAGAAGGTTACTGTAAGGAAAATGCTTTGAGAGGCTTAAAGGACTCTATAGAAATATGAAATCTTTATCATAAAACCTCCAAAATCTTGCATCTCGATGCTTAAGCAATGCCAGTTGAATTAAAATGAAATAAAGTGTTGAGCACACATTTGCCTGGCTAGTTTCATGCCCAGAATGTGTTATTTTGACACATGCCATCTTTAGGCTATAAAGGGAGATTGGATGGGGAAGAGAAATAGGGTTCTTCAGAGTGGAAACTGACACTTGAATTACACTGAACATTTGCAAAGAGGATGCTAATAAAGAAATAGCCTCAAAATCAATGAAAGGAATGTCAACCATAAGCAGAATCCATAATAACATGACCTCAGTATGAACTAAGAATGAATTGAAGCCAGTATAGGCCCTTGTGATTTGACACGTGCAAGGTTACAAAAACTGTGATAATCTGAGGCAGGGCATCTGGGAGGTGAGAATGAGTAAAGTTTGGGGAGCAGGAGGGGAGGATTTATGCCTTTGAGGTTGGGAAAAGAGTAGGATGAGCATTCAGGTATATGCTCCCCTGTGTTGAGATGATGAGATTTACATCATGGATGCATAGTAGGTCTATTTCTTATACCTTGTAGCTGGTACTGTTTAAGCTCAATTAAGTATTTAGATGAATTCTAGTATCCTCCAAGTCATTTTAGAACCTGAGAAGGTCACTACTGATGTATGTGTTTGTGTGTTCAGGGAGAATGGAGGGAGCATATCCACTCTAGGTTATCGGCACATCCTTCAAATGTTGCACCTAGAACTGGAGCATAATACTTAAGATACATTGTCACCAGAGAAGAGTTCAGTAAACTACCACCTTGCACATTCTGGATAGTATGTTTCTCTTCTCTCACTCCAAGATAAGGTTATTTATTTGAGCTATTGTCACATTATTGAAGCACACTGAGCTTGCAATCCATTTATAATCACAGATTTTTCTTTTTAAAAATATATATTTTCTTAATTGTACAAGATCTGCCTTCTCATGCTTCCACCCCAAACTCTTCCTCAACTCCACTGAGAAACTAAGAGAAATAAAACCATTTACAAGCATGTATGGCAATGTATAGCCAATCAACATACTTCCACATTGGCTTTGTCCAAAAATATTTGTCTCATTCCATCTTCTGACTCTATCGCCTCTCTATCAGTGGGTGGATAGCATGTTTCCTCATTGGTCCTCTGGAAGACCGGTTGGTGATTACACTGATAGGAGTTCAGCACAATATTAATCTATCACATTTATATACCATGACTTTTTCAACCATTCCCCAGTTTATGCTACTCCCTTAGATTCACATTCTTTGCCACTTCAAAAAGAGCTATGGATATTTTTATTTTTTAAATAAATATAATTTGTTTTGCTTAAGACTTGTTGTTCATCCTTCTTTTTTCAAAGGAGACAAATGATATCATGGGGTGATGTCTTGATTTTGAGAGTGAAATGAATTTAAGTGAGGCAGAGTTGTGCAAAATTGTCAGCCTCACTCTCTCTTCCAGAGTCATTGAGTCCAGTGGCAGGACAAGAGTCAAGATTACTGGTGGTGGCCTAGGATGCAGTAGATGACCTTGGCATCTTTGATGCTTGACCAAGCTCTAAGCACCCACAGTGCCTGCTTCAGCTTCCTTCACGGCCATTCAAACAAATCGTTCTCATCTGCCCATTCCTCTGGAAGAAATTGTCACAAGCTTGGGGTAGACACCCCACTAACCCACCTACAGGTTTGAGGCCTCTTGGTTACCCTCAACCTGTTTTAGCCTGTCTAAATCAATGTTTTACCTGAGTGTGGCCATTGCTCAAGTTACAGCTTCTTGGAGCCACAGGAGAGAGTTGGGTGGACCCCAAGGGTGGATTAGCGGCTCTTAAAAAGGATTTGGCAAGCCCTCATACCAGAGGCGCTAGTCCTCCCTAAACACCCCATACACTATATAAGAAATATAGTGTATTCTGCATAGACCCAATCCTTCCCTTAATCTATACTTTTCTCTCCTATTTCCCTGTTGGGTGAAATGTATTTCTGTACTCAGCTCTCTCTGTGTGTATTCTTCCTTCATTGAAACAATTCAGATCAGAGTGAGAATCAAGTGTCCGCTGTCCCCCCGCCTTGTTTGTATAGATGTCTACTTGTGCACCCTAATTATGTAAGATAATTTCCCCCTAACTCTCCTCTTCCCCTCCCTTTCCATTTCTTTCCTTAAGCTCATCAAGACATAATTGAACCAATCCCAGGCTTTGCCCAATTGGACTGCCTTTGTGGATCCTGATGATGGTAGGGTTTAGAAGGGACATATATCATCTTCCTTTACTTAAATGTAAGCAGTTTATCTTTGTTCATTCCTTTATCATTGTTCATTCATGTTTACCTTTTTATTTTTATCTTCATTCTTGTGTTTGTACTTCAAAGTATTTTCATCAGGAATGCTTGGAAGTCCTCCATTTCTTTAAAGATCCATTCCCTCCCTTCCAGTGTACTATTATACCATTTTACTGTTCAAGTTAACTTTGGCTATAATGCCATATCACTTCTGGAATATCATATTCTAGGTTTTCTACTGCTTTATAGTGATGGCTGCTAAATCATGGATAATCCTGACTATTTCTCCTCAGAACTTCAATTAATGCTTTTTTGCTTCTTGTAATATAGGTGTGTATACATGTGTGTACACATACATATGTACACATGTTTGTATATTATATATTTTTGTGCATATATGAATGTATGTATACATACATTATATATGTTCTAGAGTCAGGATCACTGGCCTATACTTCACAGATTCTGTTCTCTTCCTTTTTTTGTAGGACATTTGCTTTCTTACATCCTGTAGTAACTCTTCTATTCTCCACAGTTTTTTTAACAATCATTGACTGCAGCTCATCGATCACAACTGCCACTTCTTTCAGTCCTCTAGATTTGTCTGAGCCTGCTATCTTGAAATCACTGAAGACGGCTAAATGCAACCTTACCATCCTCTCACTTATTGGAGATTTTAACTATTGATCACTCTCTGTCACCTATTATCAACATTTTATCAACCCAGAGCAGCAATGCCATACTTTCTTTGGTTCTCCTCATGTCCCTGATAAAGTTAAACAGACTTGCTTCGCTATCCTTAGCATTCACCAACAGCCTCAGTTTATTCTGAGCCTTAGTACTCCTAGAAGTATTCTTGCAAGACCATCTTCTTTGTAAGTATTCATCTACACATGTCTGCCCCTTTCTTCCATTTTATGTATATATCTTCCCAGAATCTGAGCTGGTCAGTGAATCCCTGTAGAGTCACAAGGATTTCTTTTTTTTTTTTTAGCAGCTATTTATTTATTTATTATTTTTAGTTTTCAGCATTGATTTTTACAACAGTTTGAATTACAAATTTTCTCCCCATTTCTATCCTCCCCCCCACTCCAAGATGGCATATATTCTGTTTGCCCCATTCCCCAGTCAGCCCTCCCTTCTGTCACCCCACTCCCCCCATCCCCTTTTCCCTTACTATCTTGTAGGGCAAGATAGATTTCTATGCTCCATTGCCTGTATATCTTATTTCCTAGTTCCATGCAAAAACTTTTTTTTGAACATCTCCTTTTAAAACTTTGAGTTCCAAATTCTCTCCCCTCTTCCCTCCCCACCCACCCTCCCTAGGAAGGCAAGCAATTCCACATGGGCCACATGTGTATCATTATGTAAAACCCTTCCACAATACTCATATTGCGAAAGACTAATTATATTTTACTCTTTCCTATCCTATCCTCCTTTATTCAATTTTCTCCCTTGACCCTGTCCCTTTTCAGAAATGTTCACTTTTGATTGCCTCCTCCCCCCATCTGCCCTCCCTTCTATCATCCCCCCTTTTTTTATCTTCTTCCTCCTTCTTTCCTGTGGAGTAAGATACCCAATTGAGTCTGTATGTTATTCCCTCCTCAGGTCAATTCCAGTGAAAGCAAGATTCACTTATTCCCCCTCACCTGCCCCCTCTTCCCTTCCTACAGAACTGTTTTTTCTTGCCACTTTTATGTGAGATAATTTACCCCATTCTATCTCTCCCTTTCTCCGTCTCTCAATATATTCCTCTCTTATCCCTTAATTTGATTTTATTTTTTTAGATATCATCCCTTTGTATTCAACTCACTCTGTGCCCTCTGTCTCTCTATATATGCATATTCCCTTCAGCTACCCTAATACTGAGGTCTCACGAATTATACACATTGTCTTTCCGTTTAGGAATGTAAACAAAACAGTTCCACTTTAGTTAAGTCCCTTAGGATTTCTCTTTCTTATTTACCTTCTCATGCTTCTCTTGACTCTTGTGTTTGAAAGTCAAATTTTATATTCAGCTCTGGTCTTTTCACTGAGAAAACTTGAAAGTCCTCTATTTTATTGAAAATCCATATTTTGCCTTGGAGCATGATACTCAGTTTTGCTGGGTAGGTGATTCTTGATTTTAATGCTAGCTCCATTGACCTCTGGCATATCATATTCCAAGCCCTTTGATCCCTCAATGTAGAAGCTGCTAGATCTTGTGTTATCCTGATTGTGTTTCCACAATACTCTAATTGTTTCTTTCTGGCTGTGTGCAGTATTTTCTCCTTGATCTGGGAGTTCTGGAATTTGGCAACAATATTCCTAGGAGTTTTCTTTTGGGGATCTTTTTCAGGAGGCGATCTGTGGATTCTTTCAATTTCTATTTTGCCTTGTGGCTCTAGAATATCAAGGCAGTTCTCCTTTATAATTTCTTGAAAGATGATATCTAGGCTCTTTTTTTGATCATGGCTTTCAAGTCATCCAATAATTTTTAAATTATCTCTCCTGGATCTATTTTCCAGGTCAGTGGTTTTTCCAATGAGATATTTCACATTGTCTTCCAATTTTTCATTCCTTTGGTTCTGTTTTATAATACCTTGATTTCTCATAAAGTCACTAGCTTCCACTTGCTCCAATCTAATTTTTAAGGTAATATTTTCTTCAATGCTCTTTTGGACCTCTTTTTCCATTTGGCTAATTCTGCTTTTCAATGCATTCTTCTACTCATTGACTTTTTGGAGCTCTTTAGCCATTTGGGTTAGTCTATTTTTAAGGTGTTATTTTCTTCAGTATTTTTTTGGGTCTCCTTTAGCAAGCCATTGACTTATTTTTCATGGTTTTCTCACATCCTTCTCATTTCTCTTCCCAATTTTTCCTCTACTTCTCTAACTTGCTTTTCCAAGTCCTTTTTGAGCTCTTCCATGGCCTGGGACCAGTTCATATTTTTCTTGGAGTCTTTTGATGTAGGCTCTTTGACTTTGTTGTCTTCTTTAGGCTGTATGTTTTGGTCTTCTTTGTCACCAAAGAAAGATTCCAAAGTCTGAGTCTGAGTGCATTTTCACTGCCTGGCCATGTTCCCAGCCAACTTACTTGACCTTGAGTTTTTATTGGGTTATGCCTGCTTGTAGAGAATAGAGTACTTTGTCCCAAGCTTGAGGGGCTGTGCTGTTGTTTTCAGAGCTACACAGCAAGCTGTGCCACACCAGCGCTCCTCCTCCCCCAAGAACCGCCAACCCAGACTGGACTCAGATCTAAGCAGGCTCTGCACTCCTGCTCTGATCCACCACTTAATTCCTCCCACCAGATGGGCCTGGAGCTGGAAGCAACTGCAGCTGTAGTTCTGTAGCTGCACGGAGACCTCCGCTGCCCCCAGGGTGGTGGCTGAACCTCAAACTCCTTTCACTCTGTCCCTGCAGCTTTTCCCACTAACCTTCTCTGTTGTCTTTGGTGTTTGTGGGTTGAGAAGTCTGGTAACTGCCACAGCTCACTGATCCAGTGTGCTAGGGCCTGGTCTGGTTGGTCCGTGTGGCCCACGCTAGGCTGTGTTCTGCTCAGCTCCCCAGCCTCGTGTGATAGACCTTACCCCATGACCATCCAGGCTCTCCTGGGCTGGAGCTGTGCTTCTCTCTGCTATTTCATGGATTCTGCAGCAATAAAATTTGTTCTGAGTCATTTTTATGGGTGTTTGGTGGGACCTGGGTTCAAATCCTAGTTTTGCTATTTAATATCTGTGACCTTGGGCTAGTCTTTCAAACTCTCTGTGTGCTTCATTTTCCTCATCTATATATGAATAGGTTTGGACTAAATGTCTTCTAAGGTCTTCCCTAGCTCTGCTTCTATAATTTTGTGATTTTGAGATTTCAAAAAGCTCAGGCAAGTCACTGCTTTCCAGCCTCCATCTTGGCTCTGCCCCCCACAAGGATTTCTTTAGATAGCTGTTCTTTTCCTGCTGATTGGAATAATTTCTGTTTTTGTCCAGAATTTTCATTTCTGATGGCTTCTCATCTTTCTTAAGCCAATTTTCCCTGTGGAATTTTAGGCCACAGGATGCTTCCTGGATATTTTCTGCACCCTATTTCCTCAAAATATGGGGCATATGTCTGATGAAACCCAGCATTCTTCTTCTTTTATATCAGTGATAGACTAGGTCACTTGCCCCCAGTGTTCCTGCTGTTTCTATTTTAGTCTACAATTTGTCTTTGTTGTTTAAAAGCTGGTAAACAAAGAAACAAACAAGAACCCTCACTCCCCCATATCATTTCCTCTACTTTTTGGAGGAATAAATTATTAAGAAATATTCCTGATTCCATGTTACTAGAACTGTTATCTTGGTTCTTGGTCTCACCCCTTACTTTGCTTTCCAGTCCCTAGGGATCTAATGACTCCCTGGCCCACTGAGGTGCACTGATTTTCTGTTTTTGTTCATCTGTACCTGAAAACTGAAGACAAAAAGGACTGACCTAGGCCAAATGCGGAAGCCTGACACATGTGTTTGGTGTAGCCCTTTCCATGATAGTCATTGTTTTAGCACTATGGTCCTTTCAGTGATGTTCTATGCCTATGAATCATGAAATATCATGATCTCAGTTGGAACAAAATTGCAGGTGACTAAAGACATATGATGTGGATGTAAGTAGAAGGCAGTGTATTACCACTTAAGATTTAGGTATCAGAAATGGATAAATGAGATTAGAGAGATAGATGGGCAGATAAGGAGGAGGGTTGGTCATGCAGTAAGAGTCAAGGTTAACTGGTGAACAATCCAAGTGTTGCCTTGATACCCAAAGAATATTAGAAGAATCAGAAAAACTCCTCCATCTTACTGGGTACGTTGAAATATTTTGCTTATGGGGGATTTACACAAACATAGACCAGCTAGGTAGCCTAGAAGATAGAGTGTTGGGCCTGGAGTCAGGAAGACCTGAGTTCAAATCTGACCTCAGATACTTCCTAGTTATGCAATCCTGGGCAAATCTGTCTATCATAATTTCCTCAAATATAAAATGAGGCTAATAATAACACTTACCTTGAAGGGTTGGTGTGAGGATTAAATAATATTTGTAAGGCACTTAAAACAGTGTCTGGTATGCATATCAAGTCCCTCAATAAAAGCTTACTAACCAAGAGTTATACAGTTACACAACGAACCATGGATGGGTTGCAGTCTTCACTGGTAGAGCAAGCACCCACAATAATGAGGACATAGATGCATGGGAGTAAGTTTAGTGCATTATGAGAGGCACCTTGGAAGATTCAGCATAGTGCAGTGAGTAGAGTACTGAATTTCTACTCAGGGGACCTGGGTTCTAATCCTAGTTTTGCTATTTAATATCTGTGACCTTGGGTTAGTCTTTCAAACTCTTTGCGTGCTTCATTTTCCTCATCTATATATGAATAGGTTTAGACTAAATGTCTTCTAAGGTCTTCCCTAGCTCTGCTTCTATAATTTTGTGATTTTGAGATTTCAAAAAGCTTATGTAAGGGTGCTGAGATATCCCTCTCAGTTATTTCAATCCTGTCCAACTCTTTGTGATTCCATTTGGGGTTTTCTTGGCAAAGGTACTGGAGTAGTTTGCCATTTCCTTCTCCAGTTCATTTTTTTTACAGATGAAAAACTGAGGCAAACAGGGTTAAGTGACTTGCCCAGCAGTCACACAACTAATGAGTATCTGAGGTCAGATTTGACATGCACACAGATAAATATAATACCAATAATGATATAAGCATGTGAGAAATACAGTATGCTATGAGATTCAGTAAGGAAGTGATCATTCCTAGAGAGATCAGGAGAATTTTGTGGAGTAGGTGAGAGACTTAAGTGAGTCTGTAAAATGTGACTAGGATCACAACAGGCAGGGATGGAGACAGGGAGGTCATACCAGGCATAGAAAACAGAATGACCAAAGGCAAGGAGGTGGGAAATAGAATAAACCAATAGAGCTGGAGGCATAGAGGTCATATGAAGGGAGAATTGACAATATTATATTCATATAGCTTAAACCTCTTGCCATTGCCTGGGGCTATGTTGCATTGGTCCAAGGTGTGATAGAAGCCCACAATCATAATCCTTTACAAAGAAGGCAGCCGGGAACCTGGTCTAGGAAATACTCCACCCTGAGCTGGGGCTAATACATAAGTTTTTATGGCAGCCAAAGAGTTCTGATGGGTGAACAGAGACATTTACCAAGCTGATTTGAGACCCCTTCCTTGAACCCCTAAACACATTTCCTGGCTGTAAAGAGCAGGGTTATGGCTTCATATTAGCTAAGTGGAAAGTCAGCTGAGCAACCTGCTGAAGTGCATGAATAATCATAATTCAGGATAATTTATAGGTAGCTGATGAGAAATAAAACCTATTCTAAGCTTACTATCAGAATAATGACTGTACACAGACTGAAAATCAGCGATCTTGATCTCAATAAGTTTAGAAATAATCATAACCCATTTTACTTAAGTTTGAAAAGCTTTTGCTTCACAACAACCCAGTAAAGCAGGTAATGCAAATATTATCAGCCACATTTTACAGACATGAAACTAAGACGTAGTGAGGATAAGTGATTTTCCTGTAGTTACTTCGAATTAGAGATAGGATTCAAATCCAAGTGATCTGGCTCTAAGACCAGTCCTCTTTCTATGGTACTACCTTCTCATTATTTAGTCAGTTAGTTGTGTCTGACTCTTCATGACCCTATGGACCACACTGCCTATGGAATTTTCTTGTCAAGATACTGGAGTGGTTTTCCATTTCCTTCTCTGGTGGATTAAGGCAAACAGAGGTTAAGTGACTTGTCCAAGGTCACAAAGCTAGCAAGTGTCTGAGGCAGGATTTAAACTCAGGTTTTCCTGACTCCAGGCCCAGAGCTCTGTCTAATAGACTCCAGACTGGACTCCAGATCCACCGAGCTGCCCCATGACATGATCTTGGCTTTCAATAATTTGTCAAGTTTAAATCTAAATCTTTGCCCAGGAAAACTTTTTGTATTCACATTCTGTTAGTGCTATAGCTGCCTGAAGCTTTCTATATCCATCACTCAGTCTCACTCCAGCAATTCTTAATTTATTTCTCCTCAATCTAGTTTCCAGATCATGGCTTGTTTTTGTCTGTCTGTCTGTCTGTCTGTCTGTCTCTCTCCTTATCTATTTATTTACTTTGCTGTGATATACCTTATATTTTTTTTTCTGTCCTTTGACTTCATTTTAATATTTCTTGTTGCCTCATAGGATCTTTGGCTTCTTTTGGTCCATTTGAATTTTCAGGGAGTTCATTGCTTGGAATTTGAACAACAAATAAAGAATTTTGTATTTGATACAAGGAGTCACTAGAATTTGTTGAGTAGGTGGAGTGACATAATTGAATCTGTGCTTTAGGAAAATCACTTTGTCATCTGAAAAGAGGATGGTTTAGAATGGGGGGAGGCACTTGTAGCCAGCAGACCCACCAACAGACTATTGCAATATTCCAAGTATGAGATAATATAGGCCTGAACTAGGGTGGTGGCAGTATCAGAGGGATGGTATCAAAGGGATGGTATCAGAGGGATGGGGAGCACTCAAGAGATGTTGCAAAGGTGACATTGACAGGCTTTGGCAACAGATTTGCTATTGCAGAGAGAGAGAGATAGTGAGGATTTGAGGTTGTATGCCCAGAGGACTTGGAGGATGGTGGTACCCTTGACAGTAATAGGGAAGTTTATAAGGGTTGGGGAGAGTTTAGGGGGGAGATAATGAGTTCATTTTTGGACATGTTGAGTTTAAGATGTCTACTGGTTATCCAGCTGGAAATGTGAGACTGGGGGCAGCAGAGAGGTTGGGGCAGGATAGGCAGATTTGAGAATCATTAAATCCACGAGGGCTGATGAGATCACCAAGTGAAATAGTACAAAGGGAGAAGAAAAGAGGGTCCAGGATAGAGCCTTGTGGGATACCTACTGTTAGAGGGTGTGACCTGGATAAAGATCCAGGAAAGGAGACCAAGAAGGAGCAGTTTGATAGGTAGGAGAACCAGATAAAATGGTGTCCAAAAGATCAAGAGAAGAGAGTATCAGGGAGCTGAAGATGACCAACAATGTCAAAGACTGCAAAAAGCTCAAGCAGAATGAGGATTGAGAAAGGTAGTCATCATCTGGTTTTTGTTTCAGGTTCTCTAGTGAGGGGAGGCCCTTGGTAGCCAGTCTACCTTTGACTAGCTCAAAACAAAAATAAGTTCTTCCTCACAACAACCTTGAATTCGCATCACAATCCATTATTCCTAGGTCTACCCTCTGATATCAAATAAACCATGTCTAATTCTTCTACATGACACACTTACAAACACTTGAAAAGGGCTACGATGCTTTCTTCTTTCCCTTCCCTCTCAGTTTTCTCCTCTCTAAGCTAAACACCTCCAGTTCCTAGACTGATTGTATATGGTATGAACTTGAAGCACTTCACAGATATGGATGCTCTCCTCTGGAGGCTATCCATATTGTCAATTCTATTAGAAACTGTGGCGTCCAAACTGAACACAATACACCAAATGTAATCTGACCAGAGCAAAGTATTCTTTGTTCCTGGCAACTATGGGTCCCCTAATGCAGCCCAAGATCACATTACTTTTTTTTTTGGTTGTCATAAGAATCATACTTCTGACTCATATGGAGATTGCAGCCTACTAAAACCATCAGAAGTTTTTCAAACCTCAGGAACCTCTCCCTTAACCTGCTCTACCTTTTCATAGCCTCTCTATTCCTTCCTACTCTTTTGGATTCCATTGCTTCTATCTATCTATCTATCTATCTATCTATCTATCTATCTATCTATCTATGTATCTATGTATCTATGTATCTGTCTTTTATTATCTTTTTATCCACTCATTTATCTGTTCATCTATCTATTTTTAACATTCATTCAAAAGGTTTTTAGTTTCAAATTTTCTACCTTTCTCTAGCCCCTCTCCTACTCACTGAGAAGGAAGCAATATAATATTAATTATACATATAAAGCATGCAAAACATATTTCCATATTAGTCATGCTGCAAAAAAGCAAGAAAAATTAAGAAAGTGAAAAAAGTATGCATTAATCTATACTCAGAGTTCCTCAGTTCTCTCTTTGGAGATGGATAGCATTTTCATTATGAGACCTTTGGAATTGTCTTGCTTCACTGTATTGATCAGAGTAGCTAAGTCCTTCACAATTGATCATCATTGCAATATTGCTACTACTGTGTACGGTGTTCCCTTAGTTCTGATCACTTCATGTTGCATTAATTCATATGTCTTTGCAGTTTTTTTCTGAAACTATCCTGCTCATCATTTCTTATAGCACAATAGTACTCTATCACAATCATATATTACGACTTGTTTAGGAATTCCTCACCTCATGGGCATCTCTTCGATTTCTAATTCTTTGCCACTTCAGAAAGAGTTGCTATAAATATTTCTGTACAAAAAGGTCCTTTTCCCTTTTCTTTCATCTTTTTGGATACAGACCTGGTAGTAGTATTGCTGGATTAAAGGGTATACACAGTTTTATAGTCTTTTGGACATGTTCCAAATTGTCTTCTAGAATGGTTGAACCGGTTCACAGTTCCACTAACAGAATGCACAGGTTTTCTGTACAGTTTAAACTTAAAATTTCATGATTTAATTTAAATTTTTTTTTGCCATTCTGACCCTCACTCATCCACCAGCATCACTAAATCTCCAGAGTACTCAGGGGGCCCATGGATCATCTTCCAGAATTTCCAGGTCTTGTCATCTTCTCCAAATAAACTTGAGCACAGACAGCTACTCCATATTTGCCCTTGGCCTCTGGGCTAAGAAGAAGGTTCCTTATATCCACAATAACTTCTGAGAGGGAGGAGGAATTAACAATGCCCAGAATATCTTAAGTCAGAATAACTAAATACAGATCTGGCACTTCTACTTTCAAAGGGGTTCTTACCTATATTTTAGAATTTTGTATTCCACAAGTCAGAGATTCCAAAAGTCATCTACAGCAGTGTATAATAACAGCAGAGTCCTGGTGTTTGAACTGTAATGATAGCTAACATTATATGCTAATTTAAAGGCTACAAAGCATATTGCATATATGTGCATATATGGACATATATAGCAGGTTTATTTCTTGGTTCCACCATATATACATACATACATACATGTATATATAACATATACACATGTATATAGATATGAGTGTATGTATATGCAGATGTGTATAGGTATGTGCACAACATATAACAATTTGTGTATGTACATACTTACACATATATACATATGTGTACATAATGCACACATATGTGTATATGTACATATATAAATACATATACACGCATGTTACATCTCTAAAATCTCAAAATCTCTAAAATCTCACTCCTTACAGCAACCTTGGAAGGTAGGTGCTATTATTTTTGTTTTATGGAAGAAGAAACTGGAGGCTCAGAGAGCTGAATGTCTGGCCTAGGGTCATACACTTACCTAATAAGTGTCTGAGGTGGGATTCAAATCCAGCTCTTCCTAACTCCAAGTCTACATTTTATGCCAAGCTATGTCAGTTATCTTTTTTATCCCTTTAAAGGAAAGAAACTGGGGAAAATGAGTATGGGATCGTTTTCAGAAAGATGGAAAGAGCTACATCTGTTTTATCTCCAGCTTTGTTTCTGCCACATTTATCTTATTTGTGGCACCAATCTCTTTGTGGCACCAAAACCATGACATCAGTAGACAGACCTATAGTTTACCAATTAATTCATAGACCTGAGCATCCATCCCCACACAATCTGCTAACATGCTAATGAGGCTGTGATTTTTACAAATATGGAATCCAACTTTGATTTTCACATTCTTTTGTGACTGAAATTAAAATGGAAGCAATTGCATTTACCCTGTGTCCTCCTCACAAAACAACTAATTATTTTCCTCTAAGTAATGATAATTAACAAAATTCCTCTCAGGTTCCTGATCAGTGCACAGCTGGTACTTGAATGATCTCAGAGAGTTGGTTTTCTATGGTGACTCTAAACCCTTGCCTGGTTTGGGAAGGATGTTAACAGTAGACTGTTGCCTCAGGCTATTAGTTCTAAATTATGCCTCAAATGACCTGCTTTAATTAGAATCTTCATTTATATGAATAAATGGTAGCTTGGGAGGGAGAGAACCAAATGGTATCATCCTGCTCAAGGGAGATAATGCCTTCTCCAGTAGCTTAGCTCAGGGTTTAATTCTTGGCTTCATGGTAGAAATTCCAAAGAAAGGTCAGCTGAGATGTTGGAAAAGAGCCCTAGATTCAGAGTCAGAATGCTCTGGTTCAAAGCCCAGCTTTGCCACTTATTAGCTATGTGACCTGGGGTTAATACTTTCATCTTCTTGACCCTCAGTTTATTCTTTGACAAAATGATATTAATAATAAGGATAATAAAGAATAATCACAATTTCCATCTCACCTACTTTATTAGGTATTTTTGCAGATAGGAACCTAGGCAGCTAGGTGGTGCTTTGGATAAAGCATTGGACTTAGAACTCCTGAATTCAAATATGACTTTAGACACTTACTAGCTGTGTGACCTTAGGTAAGTCATTTAATTTTTCCCAGTCTCAATTTCCTCATCTGTGAAATGGGGATAATAACAATACTTTCCCCCTAGGGTTATTGGGAGGGTAAAATGAAATAAGATTTATAAATCACTTTGCAAAGCTTAGAGTGCTATACTGATGTTAGCTCTTATTTTTGTTTTGGATTTTGTCTCTACAGCCCTAGCACAATGCCTTGCATAGGGACATCAGACAAATGTTTGTTGGAGGTAATGTAAAATGTTTGTAAAATACTTTATAACCCAAAAAGCCCCATATAAGTGTCAGGCTCTAAGACTTGAAGCTCTGAGAGTGGGGGCTGAAAGCTATCTTAACTTTGTATTTCTCCCAGAGTACACAGCACGGTGCTCTGCACACAAATGTTTATTGAAGGACAATCGAATTGAATGGATGATCATTTTTTAGGCATTCCTCTTCCCATGTAAGCAGGAATGACAATAGGATGGGTGAATGAAGTTTGACTGCAGAGAACATAGATTGACTTCAGACTAATGAAGTTGGGAAGAACATTGGCATCAAACAAGTTAAATTCTATGAAAATTCTAGAGGATACACCCCCTCCAACCATGCCTCTGCCCCACCATACCAGGACTTTTCAAGAATGGGAGCTTGGATTGGGCCTGGATCAGGCCTTTTGCAGCTCCCCATGAAAAGTTACCAAGAATACAACCCTATGAGTGAAGTAATTAAGGAAGAGGAACACAAGACAACATTTCTGTTTCTTGTTATTAAATACAGGACAAGTTCCTTAATGCTAGAAACCATTTTTCATTTTGACTTTGTATTCTCAATCCTTATAATGGTGCCTTTCCCATAGCAGTCAGTTACTCCATAAGACAAAAAGCATTTATTATGTGCTTACTTTGTGTGAACTGCTCAGCTCCAAGTGTATGTCTTTTAAGGGACCTCCACTATCCCGTTCTCCCTCTCTCCCTGCCCCCTCTTGCTGCTACTGACTTCCTTCTGAGATTACCTTTCATATACTCTGTAGTGATTTGATGTCTGCTCACTTGGTGTTACATGGTTCCTGAACTGCAAAAGTTTCCTGGAAGGGGACTATTTTTACATTGGCTTGGGAACATTAATAAGAGGTAGCATTTTTCTCAAGAGCCATTGTACACATACTTTCCATTTATCTGAGACTTCTTAGAATCTTCTTGGATCATTTACATAAAAGTGTCAACATCGAGAGGATTCAGTTCTTCTGGTTGTATGTGATCTGTTGGTTATTAAACAAAGATCTCACATTTTGAGGTCCAACAGGTAAGTGTATGTTCATAATCTAAAAGCTGTGATTCTTAGCACCCTCTGTCCCTATTGCCACTGATGAAGAGAAAGGAGCCTGCATAGGAGTGGAAGACATTTTGCTTTTTTCTTTGTTTCATGGTTTTTCAATGGCCCAAATATGGATCACTTCTGGGCCAACCTATTAGTGATGACCCTCAATATTTACAGGTACCCCATGGTTTTTAAACTTGACCTTCATGTATAGCCTAGATCACCCTTCTCTCTACTGGCTACTGGTTTCCTTTTCCTTATCCATTCTTATCCTACATGAGCTGGTCCTCAAACAACATATACAGTCTACTGCCAGGGCTATACTTCTAGCCTTTCCAGCATAACAGATGACACAGATCATAGATCTAGAATTGAAAGAGACCTTTAAGGTCATCTAGTCTAATCCCCTCAACTTGCAAATGAGTAAAGTGAAGTCCAACAAGGTGAAGTTACTTGCCCAAAGTCACACAGATACCAAGGGACAGAGTCTGCCAGGATTTATATTCTGCTGGTATTGCCTTCAAAAACCAAGGATCACCTTTGGGTCATATTGAGGCCCTGGAGTGGGATTTAGAAAGATAGAATAACAATAAGTAGAAAAATACCTGTAGCAATATAGATCTTTCATAAGGAAAACTTTAAAAAATGGTCCCAATCTTGCATGACCTCTCAGCTTCTATGGTCATGGAGCATTGGAAAAAGGGCCAAGGGTGATGTGAATCACACAATGTTTAGGTCACCTAAAAAATTGACTTAATTGTAGTTTTCTCAGTGCGAGATATTTGTCCAACACACAACAGATTAGCAAACTATTTACAAAACCCAAATAGCATCAACATTGACAACCTCATAAAAAATGAAACCAGAAACCAAAAGAAATTTGCAGGTATAAAGAATGAATGATATCTAAGTTCTCTTTGAAGAGGAAGTTAAGGAATTTGGCGGAATTGGTTTTATTGCATGTCCAAAGGCAGTAAGAAACATGGATTCATGGGTCACTTGATCATCTCTTCCTGCTGTGGTCACAATGAATGTGAGAAAAACAATAACCATCAAGATAACTACATCGTATGTAACTACAATTGCGGTAGAAGATGACGTAGAGAAAATCTCTGTAAACCCTGGCCACGTCCTTTCAGCTAATGGTAACAAACTAAAAAAGAAACAGGGACATAAGGATCCCCGTGGGCCACATGTTGACTCAGACATATTGATATCATTTATGTTTTATTGTATTTTTATTTTGCTAGTATTTCCCAATTACATTTTTTTATGTAGTATACATTTTATTTGTTGGTATTTCCAACATTACAGAGTCAGGCTTCACTTAAAGAACCTTTCTTTTGAAGTTCAGATCGATGTCTGAAATGCCAACATCTGATATCATGAACAAAACTATACATATAAAAAAACATCCAGATTGAGTAAGGATACCTGGACAACAAAAACAAATTAAACAAAAATAGTCTTTCCTTCTATTATAGGTGGACATTGAAGTGGATTTAATTCGGTTTTCTTTTTAAAGACCCCCAAAATTACATTTTAATCTTGTTCAGGCACACTAAGGAATGCTGTGAGCTGGGTGTGGCCCATGGACTATATATTTGACATATCTTTAAACCTTTAAGCTTTAAACCAATTCCAATATACTTGGATATTCAGCAATTCCAATGAAAAGGCATGCCTGAGGGGATGACAGAAATACGTGATGGAATATATGACTCAGGTTTAACAAACAAAAGATTCTGAAAGCTTGTCGACTTTTATAAGCTCCTTACTGTGTATGCTTTCTTCCAGAAGAGAGTTGTATATACTTTTTCCAGAAGAGAGCTAAAGGTACTAGATATGGTGAATATGATCACAAGAAATGAAGCTAACTATATCTTAATAGATAAGAAGTGGCTGGTGAATAATATGGAAGTCATATTAGAGTCAACAGCAAAACCAACATCAAATTAAAAGAGGCTAAAATGAGAAGACACCATAAATAATTGCAAAAATTCTACCTGACCTATTCAAATGTAATAGAGGGTATACTGTGGTCCCTTGGTCTGCTCTAACTAGGCCATGTACCATGTAATGTTTAGTCTATTCCCTAGTCTAATTCATGCTTACTGTTACATAGGGTAAGTAAGGGGCAGCTAGGTGATGCAGTGGATAGAGTGCCAGGCCTGGCATCAGGAAGATTCATCTTCCTGAGTTCAAACCTGGCCTCAGACACCTACTAGTTTGTGGGCAAGTCACTTAGCCCAATTTGCCTCAGTTTCTTCATCTATAAAATGAACTGGAGAAGGGAATGGCAAATCACTCTAGTATCTTCACCAGGAAAATCTTAAATGGGCTTGCAAAGAATCAGACATGACTGAATAACAAAATGCCAACTAATGCAACTGAATCACCGATTAGTCTTATGTTTTTCAATGAAATTTATTAATCAATTCATGCAAACAACACAAACATCAGCCCCTCTAAGGACAAATGACCAACCAGCTGTTTAGAGGTCCCTTTAATCTCATACTGTTGTTCACAACAAAATCCTCTCTGCTCAGACAGAGGTTGTCTTTCTCCAAGGAAGTAGTCTGGAAAATCTGTGATAGTCACTCTCAAGTGAACATAGGCTGTTCAAGTCTTAATTGCAGGAACCTGCTTTCATCCTGGCATAGGAGTAGGCTGATGGCTAGGGCCTCCAGTAGATTTCTTACAGCAATGAGTATTCCTAAGTTTTTTTAACCACATAATTTGGTTGATAGTTTATTATATAAGTTACTGATAAAAGTTTTCCATTGGCAGTTTGTCATACTGAGGGTCCACATATGCTAATCAGCCGCTTAAGAATGCAAACGTGGTATTTACTAGATCATACCACACAAATGTTTACCTTAAAATTGAAAAACATCTTAAAGCAAAACAATTTTCTCAAAACAACTAAAATACAAATAAAGGCTTAAAACAAAATGGAGTCAGTTATGTTAGGTTGGCAAACTTATTCCTAGTATCTTATTAAGATAATGAAACTTGCTCTCACTAAACCAAGTCATTCCTGGGCAAATGTGTGGTTCAGTATTGAAAGACTTGTCAGGGGAGGCTGTGGTAAAGCTTCAAAAGAAGGAATTAGGCGCTAAGCCAGGAGGAGCATCCTACTCAGTGGATTTTTTTTTGAGTCAATCAGGGTTAAGTGACTTTCCCAGGGTCGCACAGCTAGTAAATATTGAAGGCCAATTTGAACTCAAGTCCTCTTGACTCCAGGGCCAGTGTACCACCTAGCTGCCCCTCCACTCAGCAGATCTTAGAGGAAATGACTGTTCTACTCTGGATAGCTCTCTCTCTCTCTCTCTCTCTCTCTCTCTCTCTCTCTCTCTCCCTCTCCCTCTGTCTGTCCTTCCTTTCAGAACTCTTTGAACATCTTCCTGTAAGGGGCAGGAAGGCAGGAGTCCTTAGCTTACTCTCCCTTGGCCACTCTGAGCACATGAAAGTTAAAGTGAATATATTGGTTTAGGTAAACATGAGACTAGCTCAAAAAAGCCTTAGTTGTCTTTTCTGCTTTATATTTCTTTCCTGAACATGGAAGACTGAGCAGTGACCCTAAGATGGATGTTTCCAAGCTTGGAAGCAACCGTTGAACAGGACAGATCCTGGCTCAGAAGTTGGTTCTGGCCTCATCATAGGAGGAATCCCAGCAACTGCTCCAGAACTTCTTGGAGAAGGTAACAAAAGCCCAGGGGATGAGCCCAACCTGATGTGAAGACATGGATCTGAAAGGATTTATTTGGACAGCACAGAACCTAGCTGAATGTGAAATTCCATTTCAGTTGTCCAACAAAATACTTCACAGTTTGATGTTTTAAATATCAGTTTCCTGAGAGAATAAAACAGTAGTATTTAAATGTTTATTAATGCATGTTTGTGGGTCTCTTGTGTAAAATATTTCTTTTCTGTGGAGAAAACAAATATCTGCCTTATATCTGATTTACAATGCATATTGTGTACCTTTCTTTTAAAGAAGACCATAGACATCAGTGGAACAAACTTTAAGTGATTTTCCTCACAGCATTCTGGGGTAAGAGTTTTAAGAACCAAAGAGTGTGAGAAAAAGAGCCTTATTCTCCCTTATGAAACCAGGCTCTCCCATGTCTGAATTTCATCTGTGTGCATCAGTCCAGAACTGAAAGGAGAGCGTTGGTGGAGAAGAAGGCAGGCATTCTAGCTCGTCTGGATCCAGCTGCTGCTGCTTTGTGCATATTATACAAATTAGCTGTCCATGCCAGAAATGGGAAAAGCACAGATATTGATCTCAATTATCATCATTCTCTGCAAAATACCTAAAACAATTATTGTGTTGTGTTTGTCCTTCGTTCTTGAAGAGGCCTATGACATCAGGGAAATGATGACATGACTTGTAGCTGACTTTGATTTGAGTGGGGGAGGGCAGTGCAAGGTCACCAGCCTCACTGTCTCCTCCAGAGCCATCTGGGTCCAGCGGCCTGATATTCACCAGGACGACTAGAGATGGCCCAGGGTGCACTGAGAGACCCTGGCCCTTTCAGGCTAAGGTCTTTTCAGGTTCTCACTTTGAGTGGGGTAATGCCCATTCAGTGAATAAGCCTCTTTAAGAAGTGAGTCAAGGGATGGCCCCTTTAATTAGAAAAAAAGATTTTAAAAAATCAAGCTGTCAACCCCGACCAAAAGGTTCCTGGCCAAAAGGGAAACAGTTACTATTTAGTATTTACATTCACTCTGTATGAGGAGGACAGGGACCTATTGTCCAATCTATGACTGCAGAGTGAATTGGGTTTATGGCTTGATTTCTGAGAAAGAAATCTAGCCAGTAGACCACAACAAGAAAGCCTAAATAGTCCACAAACCATATTCCATTACAATCTCATACTACAACTTGTTCAGCCATTCCCCAATTATTGGGCATCAACTCAATTTCCAATTCTTAGCCACCACAGAAAAAGACCTGATACAAATATTTTGTACAAAAAAGTCCTCTCCCTTCACCCCCACCCCTGCCTTTTTTTTTTTTTTTTAAAAACTCTCTTTGGAATACAGACCTAATAGTGATATTGCTGGATCAACGTCCTTTGGGGATAGTTCCAAATTGTAGAGCAGGAGTTGTTAAAATTTTTTATGGCATGGACACAGAAAGGCAGCTAGTTGGCTTAAAAGATAGAGTACTGGGCATGTGGTCAGGAAGATTTGAGTTGAAATCTAGCCTCATATACTTACTAACTGTGTGACCTTGGGCAAGTCACTTAATTTTTGTTTGCCTCAGTTTCTTCTACTGTAAAATGGGGATAATAATAATACTTACCTTGCAGGGTTGTTGCATTTAGCAAAAGGCATGGCATGTAGTTGTTATTGTTTGTCCTTCATTCTCAAATAAGACTATGACATCAGGAAGGTGATGCCATGACTTGCAAGGTCTAAGGGATGGTCCATTACCTAGCCTGTAAACCCCAAGATATCTTTTGAGGTTTCAACAACCTCAGTCCTTTGGACAGAGCACCCACATGGGGGGCAGGGTAGTATTAGACCCTATGTGGACAGAGGAAGTGGGAAAGGAAAGAGAAGAGGAGAGGAGTGGAGAGGAGTTGTGTTGCCCAACTGGAACTGTCCGGTTGGGTCCCCAGTGGTCAACTTGTACTATTCACAGGTTGTTCTTTGTCCCTCATTCTTGAAGAGGACCATGACATCAGGAAGTGAATTGGATTTAATTGAAGGAGGGCTGTGCAAAATCACCTTCTGGCACATGGTAGGCACTATATAAATGCTTATTCCTTTCCTCTGAATTCCTGGACTCCATTGGCAGTTTGTTCAAGCCTATGGAGCTCTTATCAGAATGTTCTAAAATACATAAAATAAAATCTATAGGATTATCAAAGAAATGTTATATTGACATATAGTTTTCATTTTGTTAAAAAAAAAGTCACAGCCTCAGGTTAAGAACCCTGGTTAGAGACAATAGGAATTTACCAAGCGTTTTTGACCTGGATAATGACATAGACTCATGCCTTAGCAAGATTATCTCAGCAGTTATATTAAAAACAGGTTGTAGAGAGCAAGATCTGGAAGTTGGGAAACCAATCAAGAAGCTTTTACAGAAGTCCAGGCCGGCACAAGGTAACCAGGATCTGAACCATATATTTCCAACCCCTTGAATAATTCTTTATATACATTACGCACCTAACACATGCCTGGAAGGAAGCTTGCTTGGTGATCATCTAGTTTTCCAACCTCTTCATTGTATGGATGAGGTCACTGCATTTCAGGGAGTTGAATCTACTTGTTTAAATTTATACAACTAATTATGGAAGTACCTTATGGGTCTTAACTAATAGATGATTCCACATTATTTCTATTCAGCATTGCAATATATTATATTCCCCAGAAATGTGCTAAATGCCAAGGCAAAACAAGCCCTAGATTAAATATGTCCAAGAGATTACCCACAAATTGGATAATTATTTATTTTTCAAAGTATGAAGTCTCATCTATAGGCCATGTTGTGTGGAATTGGAGAATTAAACCTAAAGATGACCCGGAGCTGGTCTTCTCCAGAGGGCAAAGGGTTTTTAACCAGTGACCCATGGGTTAACCTATATTTCCCTAAATTTAAAAGAAGTTTGAAAAGGGGAAGAGATGAGGATGTAGCAATGCATTGTCACTTCTGGATACTGTCTAAGGCCCTCATTTCCAAAGTGGGAATTTCTTCTACCTGTCTGTGAAGGCCCAACTTTGCCATGAGCCACCAATTGAGTAGCAGTGACCCTCCTACTTAGTGTTAATTGGCACTTCATTTCAGTAGATTGCTTCAATTTTCTTTTAAAAATCTGCTCTGTATAAGTAGAGGGAAAGCTTCATATTCAGTTACTTTTTCCTTTTCAAATCTTTATGTCCTCAGGGAAGCTTAAAGACTTTTCACCTAGGCACTGAAAGTAGAAAATTGGGCATATTGCAAAAACTTTTCCAGATTTTGTCTCCTAACACTCACAGCTGCCTCGTCGTCTTAAGAAGAAATAATTTAGGGGAAAGTTTGTACCTATTTCTCTCATGAACAAATCTCAGGGGGCATGAGCTTCACGTGGATCTCTCTCCCTCTCTTATAATTCTTTTTACCTTCTATGTCTGATAGCTGGCCAGAGTTACAGAGTAAACACACTTGTCTAAAGATGGACAGCATCAGCTGCAGCAGGAATGTGTACTGTGATGTCCCTAGAGGATTAGTGGCCTGCCCTCTGATTCTGTGCCTGATGGAAGGCAAGAATTCTTTCTGTGTAACTGCAGATTGCTTGGGACCATGTTTCAATTTCAGCTGATAGCATAGAAAGTGTTTCTGGACTATCAGTCCTTGGTCTTTAAGTGCACAGAACTGTGACTTGTGGGGCAAGCTGATTTGTCTTAGTGTTTGGGGTGACATCTGCTAAGCCATGGGGACCAGGGAGGTAGCCAGTGTGCCTGGCGGTTTTGAATAAGTCCTAGAGAAGCTAAATCACAAAGTCTATTATTACTTTGTGAATTGGACTGTGGGATTTGGAAATGAACATTGGAGCTAGAGTCTGCAGATGAGGAAGTTTGCTGTCTCCCAGTTTCTTTTCAGAAGCTGTGTCAATTTAGCTGTCGGTATCTCTGAAATATGCCAGTGGTTGCATTATTTTTATGATTGCCAGAAAAAAGGACCGGCAGTTATAAAAGGCATGACAGTACCCTGGGTGTCGTGGAATAAGTATTTAACTGGGCATAAATTTTGACTCTTGTACATTACCTAGGGATGTAACCTATGAACTTGGAGTCAGGAAGACCTCAGACACTTACTGGCTATGTGATCCTTGGCAAGTCAATAACCTCTCTATGCCTTGACTTCCTCATCCGTAAATGAAGGGATTGGATTTAATGCCCTCTAAGGTCCTTTCCAACTCTAAATCTGCAACTGTATGTATGTATCATAGGATACATACCTTACATACATGCCTTAGTATCCAGAAGTGACAGTTATATATATATATATATATATATATACATGCATGTATGTATGTATGTATGTATGTATGTATGTATGTATCCTATGACCTCCTGAGGAAACCACTGGGAATAGAAGGAATATATTGTAGATATAGATAGATAGATAGATAGATAGATAGATAGATAGATAGATGGATGGATGGATAGATAGATAAATGGACCAATAAGCAGATAGACAGATGGATGGATAGACAGATGGATGTATGACAGAGATAAAGAAACAAACAGGTGTGTCAGGGCCTGACATAATACTTTTTGTCTTCCTTGGAGGCTGGGGATCCTTCTTTTCTGCATAAGCTCAAGATCCAATCCTTCCTGTTTTTGAGGGCCAAATGACTAACGCTCAGTTCCATTTAACCACTTAATATTTATTTCAAAGATGTAGCAGGAATAAATGTACAAATGTTTTCCTCTAGTACCTTGGGCCAATAATCTCCCCTACAACATCTCAGTCTCTGGATATATGGGGAATTAGGTTTACAATGAAGCTGTCTTCCTAAATAGCAATAGACCTGTCAAATTCAAGTCCAAACAGAGAGAGACAGAGAGAGAGAGAGAGAGAGAGAGAGAGAGAGAGAGAGAGAGAGAGAGAGAGAGACAGAGAGAGACAGAGAGAGAGAGAGAGAGACAGAGAGAGAGAATTTATTAAGTGCTTACTACGTGCCAAGCATGTGCTAAGCACTGGGTGGAGATACAACTACAAGTAAGCAAGGTAGTGGGCAGTCAGGTGGCACAGTATCTTGGAGTCAGGAAGACCTGAGTTCAAATGTGGCCTCAGACACTTACTAGCTATGTGACCCTGGGCAATTCACTTAACGCTGTTTGCTTTAGTTTTCTCATCTGTAAAATGATCTGGAGAAGGCAATGGCAAACTACTCCAGTATCTTTGCCAAGAAAACCCCGAATAAGTCACAACTAGGAATAGAGACCTGATTCTACACAAGATAAGAAGAAAGCTTGCCTGTGAGATCCCAGGGTGCTTCCAGGGCTCCAAGGTTCCTGTAGGGAGGAGGTAGAGACATTGGTCACTAATTTCAAGTGTAGAAAGCATGTCATGGGGATGGTCAGAGCATTCTTGAAAATAATTAGTGCAAATTTTACAACAGATCTGGAACTGTATGATCTTGACCTCTCTGAGACTATTTACTTGTAAAATGGGGATATTAATGCTTATTGTACCTGCTTCATAGTGTTGTTCTGATATACAAATGAGATTACATATATATGTATAAAATGCTTTATAAAATTTTAAAGCACTACGTAAATGTTAATAATTTTTATTGCTTTTGAGTTTGGGACTTTTTGGGGACCTGACCAGTGATTTGTTGTCAGTAGGGACCTCATAATGAGGAAACTTCCTTTACCAATGCAAGTATACACCTTCTCTGCAACTTAGATAGTTTCCTATAGCAAGGACAAGTCATTACTTGCTCAGGGGACACATAATCAGTATGTGTAGGAGGTGGAACTTTAATCCAGGCTTTCCCAATTTTTTAGACCCCAATCTCTATCTACTTTGTCATGCTGCTTGCTTTTGTCATCACCATCGTCACCATCACCGTAATAATCACCACCACCACCACCACCACCACCACCACTACCACCATCATTATCATTACTGCCATCATCACCATCGTCACCATCACCATCATCACCACCACCACCACCATCATCATTATCATCACCATCATCATCACCATCGTTACCATCATTACCATCACCATCATCATCATCATCATTATCATCATTGCAGAATGACACGCTTCAGAGTAAGGATTGTGTTTAACACTTGCCACTGATATACATTGGCTTTGAGATTCTGGGAAAATCACTCAACCTCTCAGTTTACTATCCAGCTTTCTAAGACTAGAAGTTGCAGAACAGATGTCCATCTGTACTGGTCAAGAGAGCTTCCTCACCAATCTTATCATGTGCCTGGATCTTTCTTTCCCCCCTCAAAATTATATTTACATGGAAAACCACCAGAACTCTATGTACCAATATCATACATTTAGGGCAGGTGTGGGGAACCTGCAGCCTTGAGGCCACATGTGGCCCTCTAGGTCCTCAAGTGTGGCCCTTTGACTAAATCTGTTTGGATACTAGAGGGTCCTCATGTGGTCTTGAGGCCACAGGTCCCCCACTCTTGATCTAGGGAAGGTATTTGTCTCTTAGGGAGACAGCATGATTAAATGAAAAGGGCATTGGAGTTTGGAGTCAGGTAATATAGTTTGAATTCTGTCTCCACCACTTACAACCTGTGTGGTCTTGGTAAGTCACTTAACCTCTCTGGACCTCAGTTTCCATACCTATAAAATGAGATGGTTGGATTAGATGACCTTTAAGGTTCTTTCCAGCTGTAAATCTCTTCCACTAGACAACTCTGTGAACACAGGCACATCAGTTCTTCTCTTTGGACCTCAGTTTCTACCTCTGCTAAATGAGAGGCTTAGAGTAGATGACTTGTAAGGTCCTTCCAGCTCTAAATCTATGCTGTGAGATCTTAGGCAAGCCTCTTAACTTCACTGAGTGTAGTTTCTTCATCCATCAAAAAAAGGGATTGGATTAGACAGCTCCTGAGATCTTTTCTAGGTCTAGTATTTTGTGATTGTGTGAAACCTTGTGTCTAAAACCTCAGGGCCCAGGGTTTTTTTTTTTTGTTTGCAAATTATGAGTTCTGCTGTGCTGGAGTTTGTTGGGAGCCTGCAGTCTACTTTCTCATGATCATTAAGATAAATGCAGCTTCTGCAAATTCTGTTCTAGAAATTATTTTTAATAAAAAGGTCTACATCTTATAAATTCTCAAGTGGGAAAAATATATAGTTGCAAGCATGCTCAAAACTCTCCAGTGACCAAGCAGTGAAGGATTTCCTAATGTAGCAGCAAGTGGTCTCTCATAATTTTAAAGTTAGAGGAGAAAGTGTTCCTTTCCTTGTGCTACTGAAAGCTCTTTTCCATATCTTACTGGTTTTTCAAATAATTTTTCTTGATGTGGCACAGTACCAAGAGGAGGAGAAAAAACCAAATAAACTAACAGGTGCAGAAGAAGAAAACAGAACATTTATCTAAAGGCAAGGTTTATGTTTTAAGAAGAGCCATATAATACTTACCCAAGTCCAAGTTCGGTTGTGTTATTTATAATAATTATCAACTAATATTCTGAGATTCTCTTTTATATCCAGGTGGCATCTTTCATTAGAAAAATTATACTTGTCGCATGGAAGCAAGTTGGTATTTAATGCAAATTTTCCAGACTTGTCATTGGATTTGTACATGAGCCACATTTCTCAACATAGCAGTTTGAAGATTGATTTGCTTTGAATTGCTGGGAGAAGCAAGTCAGCACTGAATACAATAGCTAAGGCATCATTTGAGTTGGGCAAGACAGGAGACATCAGTTCAAGTAATTACCTTCTCCCAAACACACACACACACACACATCAGCTGTCTGAAGGTTCTTTCTTCTTAGGAAAAACCATTTGGAATACAGAAGTAGTTTTACCTTATAAGCTCAAAAAGTTTCAAAGACTAGTGAAAATTTGTTTTAGTTCTTTTAAGTAAAGAAACAAGGACCTGAAAATGCAGTCACATTATTTCTCTGCTGTAGTTTCTTTCTCGAAGGTAGATTTAAACTAAAATACAAGATAGGATGACTTTTCTGGGGGGCTGTACATCATGTTTATTGAGAGTACGATAGAATAGCCATTCCCGTTTGTAATTAGAAAGTTCACCCAAACTGGACAAACTAGATAGATATGCCTGAATAATCAGTCTGTCAATACACATTTATTAAGTGCATTAAGTATGACAGGGCAGGCAGGTGGTGCAGTGGATAGAGCGCTGGAGCTAGAGTCAGGAAGACCTGAGTTCAAATCCAGCCTCAGACACTTGGTAGCTGTGTGACTCTGGGCAAGTAACTTAACACTGTTTGCCTCAGTTTCCTCATCTGTAAAATGAGCTGGAGAAGGAAATGGCAAACTACTCCAGTATCTTTGCCAAGAAAACCCCAAAAGAGATCATGAAGAATGACTGAACAACAACTATGTGATAGGTTCTATCCTAGATGCTGGGAATTCAAAGTTAAAAACAACAAAAACTAACCACAAGTCTGCTTTCAAGGAGTTTACACTCCCTTAGGAGAGATAGCATGTATGTTTACATATGCATTTACAAAAATATTCAAAATAAATACAAAGTAATTTTTGAGGGGTGGGCATTAGCAGCTGGGTGGAGGAGGGAAGATCAAGAGAAGGCTTCATTTAGAAAACATAACTTGAGCTAATTTGTAAAGGAAACTAGGAGTCCTAAGAAGAGGAGGTGAAGAGGAGGTTCATTCAAGGGAGACAGCATTTGAAGGGAAGAAGACAGTATGGCACAGTTAAAAGAACATTTGTTCTAGCATCAGAAGACTTGGGTTCAAATCTTGCCTCTGACAATTGTTAACTCTGTGACCTTGGACACTTAACCTCATTTTCCTCATCCCATGACAGTAACATGCAGGGGATGAAATTTTCAAAGAAGGAGGCTCCATTTTCAAAACTGGCCTAAGGCACAAAAATGTTCCTGTCTGGTTCAGCACAATAATGTCCCTCATTAGAGCAAATGAGGGGACATACCTCCAGGGACACCACACCAGGTCCTGATCCTTTCAAAAAAAGTTAAAGTTTTTTGACTTTGTTTTTGAGTTTGACTGAAGGTCTTTGGATGCCAGTTAGGAAGAACTCTATAGTTTAAGAAGATGGTTTAAAAAAAAAACAGTTTAGCTCAGCTGGCAAACAGAGTTTGAGTAATGTTGGCTCTGCTCCTCCCCCCCTCCTCAATTATTTTATTTTTTTTTTGGGCAGGGCAATTGGGGTTAAGTGACTTGCCCAAGGTCACACAGCTAGTATATGTGTCAAGTGTCTGAGGCCGGATTTGAACTCAGGTCCTCCTGACTCCAGGGCCGGTGCTCTACTCACTGCGCCACCTAGCTGCCCCTCCCAATTATTTTAAATATAGATATTAATCTTTGGGCCTGCTTGAATTTCATCTGGGATTCATCATTTACCGGTGTTCTAACGATGATAGATTATAATGGCAGTGAGAAAAAAATCAGTTGAAGGAAGTACATTGTGAGGAAAGGAAAAAAAAAACCCAAACTGCAAAAGTATAGGATTGGACAGATCTGGTACGAGAAACAAATGATCAATAGCTCCAGAAAATTTTTCATAATTTTTAATAATCAGAAATTAAAATGGAAGAAATTCTAAGATTCTACTCAATCCTTATCAGATCATTAAAGAAAATAAAAGACAACAAAAATCCAATGCTGGAGTGACTTGGTTAAAATAGACAAGGCATTACATGGCTCTTTGGAGATGTGAATTAAGTTCACCCTTTGGGGAAAGCAATATGGAGTTATATAAGAATTTTAAAATGGGTGCACCCTTTAGTTCAGTAGTCTAACCACTACAGCTGTTCCCCAAGGAAAATAATGACAGGCAAAAAAAGATATCATGATAAAAAAGTATTCTTAGCAGCACTGTCTATAATAGCAAAAAACTGGAAATCAGCTAGGTGTACAATGATTGGAGACTGACTGAATAAATTATGGTATATGAATATAATAAAACACTGTACCATAAGAAGTAATGAATTTGAAAAATTCAAATAAATATGGAAAGACTAATGTGAAGTGATGAGGAGCGAAGAAAGAAGAACTGGAAGAGCTGTAGACATATTAGCCATGACTGTGTAGTTAAGGACTATACTAACACTAACACATGTAAGGCAGTTAGGCGGTGTAATGATTAGAGCGATAGACCTGGATTAAGTAAGATCTGACTTTGACTCTGGCTATAGACACTAGCTGTGAGACCTTGGGCAAGTCATTTAACCTCTCTATGACTCAGTTTCCTTAACCATAAAATGAGGATAATAATAGCACCCACCTCCCAGGGTTATTGTGAAGAAGAAGTGAAATATTATTTATAAAGCACATCACAACTTTTTAAATTCATTATGCCTTTTGTATTAAAATGATCAAAGAACAAGTATGAGTATTAACTAACTGTTACTTAATAATTTTACAGTGATAAGTTTGACCAAGATTTAAAGAAATAAAAATATCTACATATGAAAAGTTGGTATCTTCCCTTCTAAATTTCTTTTTCTTTTTTTCTTTTTCTGTTATTTATTTATTTAATGTTTTTAGTTTTCAGCATTGATTTTCACAAGAGTTTGAATTATAAATTTTCTCCCCATTTCTACCCTCCCCCCTGCTCCAAGATGGCATATATTCTGATTGCCCCATTCCCCAGTCAGCCCTCCCTTCTGTCACCCCACTCCCCACCATCCCCTTTTCCCTTACTTTCTTGTAGGGTAAGATAGAGTTCTATGCCCCATTGCCAGTATATCTTATTTCCTAGTTGCATGCAAAAACTTTTTTTTTGAATATCTGCTTTTGAGTTCTAAATTCTCTCCTCTCTTCCCTCCCCACCCACCCTCCCTAAGAAGGCAAGCAATTCAACATAGGCTACGTGTGTATCATTATGTAAAACCCTTCCACAATACTCAAGGCATGAAGGACTAACTATATTTTGCTCCTTCCTATCCTATCCCCCTTTATTCAATTTTCTCCCTTGACCCTGTCCCTTTTCGAAAGTGTTTGCTTTTGATTACCTCCTCCCCCATCTGCCCTCCCTTCTATCATCTCCCCCTTTTTATCTCCTTCATCCTTCTTTCCTGTGCGGTAAGACACCCAATTGAGTCTGTATGTTATTCCTTCCTCAGTCCAACACATCACAAATTTTAAAGTTCTATATAAATGCTAGCTATTATTATTACAAGTTATATACACAGAAAATGTCAAAAAGGTGACAAAAATAAGGTCAATGCAAGCACTTCTATGTTGAAGTCAATAGATATCTTTTGGGATTGGGATAATAAAGTATAAATAATGGAAGTTTGCAGATACAAAATCAATCATTTGTTGTTGCTGTTCAGTTATTTTTCAGTTGTGTCCAATGCTTTGTGACCCCATTTGGTTGTTTTTTTGGCAAAGATATTAGAATGATTTGCCATTTCCTTCTCCAGATCATCTTACAGATGAGGAAACTGAAGCAAACAGGGTTAAGTGACTTGCCTGAGGTTACACAGATAGTAAGTGTCCGAGGCCAGATTTGAACTCTTCCTGAGCCCAGGCCCAGCATTTTATCCATTGCACCACCTGGCTGTCCCCCAATCATTCATAACTTCTTGGTTTTTTGTTTCATCTAATATGCTTATTTAAAACTTTTTTATTGCATCATGAACAGGAATAAAAGACATCATTAAAGAAGTATACAGTAGGAAGAAAGGATGTGCTAGTCTCATGGCAAAAGTGAGGAATAATAGGTGGACAGCCAGAGCACTTTGCTGGATCCCTAGAAATGTCAGGAGAAAGCAAAGGAGATTCCTAGCACATTGGGTAGACTCCCTAGCTAATGCTTGGGAGAACATGGTGTTGCAACAATTTCTCTGGCAGCTGCTGTGGGGGTGAAAGACCAACACTAGCCAAACAACAAGAATGCTGCCAGCACAAGTTCTTTTGATCTGCTTTACTAAGGAAAGCAATATTAAAGGGTTAACAATCTTATTTCAATCCAACACACAAATTTCATTCACTTAGTTCAGGGGAAAAAGCCAGCACCCTGAACTTCAGAGCAAATACAAACAAATTACAAACATGCATTATAAACAGACCAAATACAATTCATAGTTACCAAGAGACCATCAACATCTGGGTTGACGCTGGGAGGCTCTTAGAGTGGATGCCCAGAGTCCCACACCAACACACCTCCAGGAGTGAGAGCCTCAAGCAAATAGCTCTGTTCTCTCTTTTTATACAATCTTTGGACATCATCAAACATCATCTGAGGGACCAGAACTTAGGCACCTACTATTGGCTCTGGTCTTAACAACTCCCCTTAGGACCCTGAGGGCTTCATGCACACATAGGCATAGCACCTATTTATTAGGGGTTTGGGCCTAGGGCTTTGCACCTAGTAGTAAAAGGGTGTGGGCTTGAGGTTTAGCACCTAGTAAGACTCAATCAAAGAGACTTAATTAATTTATCAGTCTAAAACAGTAAAAATAGTCCCAAGTTAATTAATATTACACATGGATAACACTTTCACAGGATGGGTGGGCAAGGATGGGTTGCAATCTGCATCATCAGAGGGAACTCCCAAATCCATGAGACCACAGACTCATTGAAG
This sequence comes from Trichosurus vulpecula, assembly GCF_011100635.1. NCBI lineage: Eukaryota > Metazoa > Chordata > Mammalia > Diprotodontia > Phalangeridae > Trichosurus > Trichosurus vulpecula. The sequence goes on along the minus strand of NC_050579.1, from coordinate 226,356,155 downwards.
CATCTGAAATGCTCTTATTTGATTGAATACTTCTATTTGCAGGTGGACATTAAAATAAAACACATAAAAGTTAAAATCAGAGTTCTTAAAGTCAAGCAGTTAGGAGATTGACCTAACTCGCATTAGATGGCTTACATAATTATCTCTTTGGAGTTATGGAAGATGGGTTCAAATCCTGACTCTGCCACCTGTATGGCCTTGGAAAATCACTCAACAGTTTCCTCAGTTATAAAATGAAGAGACTGAACTGTGTGATCATTAAGGTTCCTTCTGGCTCTAAATCTATGAGGGACATATGAATTTCTTGAGTCCCATTAGATCTGTGAACTGACTGCATGCTCCTATTTTTTGACTCCTAATTTTGATTAACTGGAGGGTAAGGGAGCAGATCTTACATGTCCATCTCTTAGCTTGTCAAGGGCTCTTTTCCCTGAACCAGTCTTACAAATCCTCCTTTGTTTTGTTTTTTAACATCCCTGAAAAATGAATAGGAATGAAGTCACCTAACCCTATGACCACTGATGTAACTGATTTTGATGGCCATCTCTCCTAGTCCCAGTGTATTCCCTAAGACTCCCGTAGCTTAGTCATTCCCACAAAATCACCAACCTTCATGTTAGAATACTTCATTAGATAAAACTGTAAAGAAAGAATTATTTCCTATTCCAGCTACAATCTGATATAGAGCTGTGAATTTTCTTAGCCCTTTATTCTGCAGAATTTCCCCAATTCCTTACATGTCAAATACCTGCTTTTATGCTACATATGACAGCCACATCTATGCTGGGAGTTGAGAAATCTGTAATACTAACTTCATGCTGTTTAGTGCAGCAATGGGTGTGGCTGCTACTAAGGAATTTGGAGCCAGGCTAAAGAGAATACCTCCTTCTGCCTCTGGATCTAATATCAGCTCCCTGTACTTATCACCATGAAATTGAGTCCTGGTTTATTTCTTCCTAACTACTTCACTTGTAAAGTCCTCAGTCCTTTCATCATGATGTGGAATGAGTATTAAATCACAGCTGCCTGGCAACAGAGATGGAGCAAGAGTTCAAAGCACCCCCAAAAGATTTTTATTTAAAAAATTATTTATTATATTCTGAACTTAAGAAATAAAATAAGCAATTCCATAACATAAAAATGGTCTGAAAACTAAGCTAAGGAAATAAGCTTTAAGTGAAACCCCTAAACCAGCTATGGATTGTGGGCACTGTTAAGACCAGGTTTTATTTACTCTTTAAAATTTTTTATTCCCCTTCAGTTAGCTTCATCCCTAAATCTTTGGTTTGCTGGAAGGCCAGGCAGGGTTAATTACTATTTGATTACTTTTTTTTTTTCTTAAGGCATGTCACAAAACTTAACTAAGAACTTTGAAAATGTTAGATCCTTTCAAATAATGAGTTTCATTTCTTGGACCCCAACCTTTTTCTCAGCAGGAAAGCCAAGGGTAATGAAGTACCATCTACATCCATTTGGTCAGCTGCCAACTCCATTCCCAGTAATGAAGGAAACTGAAAAAGAAAACAAAACAGGTTTCTAAATAGTATTTGGAAAATCTTAATAGGAAAAAAAAATAGAACCGGCTCCTTAATGGAGTTAATGTTTCTAACTTCTTTCCTCTTACTCTTTATCCTTGAAATGCTAATTTTATTTATTGAAGTCTCAGCATTGAGAGGCAAAAGAACTCTTGACTTGGAAGTCAAATTCTACCTCTGATACACACTAGCTGTGTGACTATTGGCAAATCACTTAGCCTTTTGGGCCATACCCTAATCTGGAAAATGGGGATAACAAAAAGAACCTTCTTCAAGGGTTGTTGTGAGGTTCCAATAAGATAACCTCTGTAAAGTGCTTTGCAAAACCCCAAAAGGCTATATAACTATCAGCCATATTCCCAAATCGACTTGGTATTGGGATGATTCTGGCTTGTTGTTTAGTAGTTTTCTGTAGTTTTTCAGTTGTATCTGACTCTTCTTGACCCCATTTGGGGTTTTCTTGGCAAAAATACTGGAGTGGTTTGCCATCTACTTCTCTGGTTCATTTTACAGATGAGGAAACTGAAGCAAACAGGGTCACACAGCTAGTATGTGTCTGAGGCTAGACTGGAACTCCAGGCCTAGCACTTTATCCACTGTGCCACCTCCCTGACACATTTAGTAGTTAGTATATGTCAGTTACCTCTGCCCTCCTAATTGATTCATTTGTATTCTACAGTCAATTCTATTATCTCAACTTTCTACTACTTAGGAGCTCTTTGGTAGTCACAGTTAGTACTATAAACAAACCTCTTTCCTTGGGTTAGGTAACTTAACCTGCTAGAAAAGTTCCCCTACTGGAGAGTTGGCTTTGATACCAAACGACATTTATTATCTAAGGCCAGCTGCATGACTTCTCTTCAGTGTACTGTTTGTGAGGTTTGTACATCTATAAATGGAAACACTAGCTAACCAGAAATTATCGCCAGGGTTTTCTGATAGTGTCCTGTCTGACAACTTGAAATGTCCTGCAACATCTACCATGTAGGCACATTAAATTATTTCTGCCTGGGTTCTGACTTTCTCTCCTTTCTCTCTCTCTCTCTCTCTCTCTCTCTCTCTCCATGGATCTGGGCAATCATGAAAAAACAGATTCCATAAACCAGAACTTGAAGGAGAAATTGACGGTAAGACTTCTAAAAGTTTAACTGGAAAATGCTTGTAAACTCGCCAAAAGGAAGGACATGAAGGCTGTTGTTATAGCCTAGAAAAAGTTTACTAGCTTGCCTCTATTTCCACATTTGGTTTTTTATTTTATTTTGTTTGACTAACCAGTGACCTTGAAGTTAGTGTGATTTCAGTGCGCTTTCTGGAAAGGAATTATGATGGAATTATAATCGAAATTTCCACAAAAAATGTGAGCAAATCTAGTTCTGTGAAATGTGTCTTGATAGTCTAATAGTCAAAGCCCATTAAATAAGTGCATCTTTTGTTGTGTTTGCATGGTGAACTTTAATCGAGGTCTTGGGAGTTTATTTTACATGCATACCATGATGGCATTAAACTCAAAATCTGATTTCATAGTCAGGTATCTGGGGAAAGTTGGAAGCAATTCATGGAAAATATATGGATGTGATATTCATTTTTCAAGTTAAGGAACTTCTAGGCAAGATCTAGAGCTTGCTCCCACAAAGATTATTTCTTTCTTGATGTGATGGAATAGTACTTATTTTTTTTTCCTGAAGGCTCAGAAATGAAATGTCAAGGACTTATGACATTCACTTGGTGTTGATTCCCATCTAAAACATAGTGGAATTTTGAGTTGAAGTGTGTTGCAGATTACTGATCTGTTTCTTTTAACTTGCTGTTTTTATCTGTAAACTCATGGAAAACCTAAGGTGGGAACTATAATATGAACATTGGGAAAAACAAGTCTGAGGAAGGGGTAAATTAATAATGATAGGCATACATATAGTGGAATGTATAAATATGTTCATGGCAATCAGACCTTGGTTATCTAGAATCTTTAGAGGGTGAGTTTTTTTTCTGAATAGCTAAACTTTCTTTTTTACTGAAAGTTTTGCCTTTTGGGCATGAATGTAATTTTTTTTAAAAAAAAATTTGAACCTTTTTGGAGAGAAATCTTTCTAAAATAGTATCTTAAAGTATATTTACATTCAAACTCAAGGCATATTTAAAATAATAGAATTACAGATTTAGATATTGAAGAGACCTTAGAGGTCAATCTAATCCTATCCTATCATTTTATAGATGAGGAAAATGTTGAGAGACATTAAGTGACTTACCGAAATTAACATAGGGAGAGGATTAGAATCTAGATACTCTGACTCCAAATTCATCATGATTTAAGATGCTGAGGATACACAGATGAAACATGGTGCAATTCCCGCCCCCAAGGAGTTTACAGTCAAATATTGACTATCGTTAAGCCTTTTCCTAATTAGTCATAAGCATCATAGGTCCATAGATTGAGAGCTATAAGGGGCTGTTAGAGGTCATTTAGTGCAAACTTTCTCATTTTACAAATGGGAAAACTAAGGACAAGAAAGGTACATGACTTGCCCAGGGTAACATAGGCATTATGGTATGCCAGAGTGATGCCTTTAGGATCTATTGAGGTATATAGGCCTGTTTTCACCACAATGATCACAAATTATTGGCTTATCTTTGTCATCTTGAGTTTTCTTTATATTACTTTTCTATTTCTTCCCTTAATGTCAAGTATCAGTTTTCTCTGTCATTAGCATGTATGATTATAGTCACCTATCTCCCTCTTTCTCAAGCATTGTCTTTCCTTATTGTCCTTCTTTGTTGCCCTCTCCTAAACTACCTTGTATTAATCCCATATATACATACATACATACATACATTTATATATATATATATATACATATATATATGTGTATGTCTGGCATCTCTGATAGAAGGGGAACTCCTTGAGACCAATGGCCATGTCATTTTTATTTTCGTATCTCTATATGTAGTGCCTAGCACATAGTAGGCATTTAATAAATGCTTATTGATTGGTTCCTAATTGGCTTTTTAAAATATTCAGTAGATTTAGAAAACAAATAATAAAATCAAATTTGGTAACCAATCAGAAGTATGCACTAAATAAGCATAAATTGCTTTTGAATGGGGCAAGAAGGGAGAGTTTTCTGGGAGCTAAATTAGTGCGTGGATTTTGTAACATCTATTTTGGCTTGACTGATTGGACTTTTAGGTTCATTTCCAGACTGTTGGCTGTATTCTAGACAGCTATGTTTGTTGGATGGTGAATTACATGTGGTTAGGTGAAGTCATACTAAATGGTACTTTTTTTTCTTGAGAGAGGGAGTGGTATAGTTTTTTAATTGGTACTTCAGACAATAGAATTTTTTTAAAAAAAATGTTAGACATAAAAGCAACTTAGAAATAGTCTAATCATTTTGAAGATGAGGAAACTGAGGCCCACCAAAGTTAAGTAACTTGCCAAGGTCACCTTTATTGCTTCATATTAGATCCAAGAGCTCTTGGTATCTCCGTGCTATTTTTCCCACATGGTGGGAAGAGTTCTCAATATGGAATCAGATGATCTGAGTTCAAACCTTGCACTGTTATTCACTAGTTGTATGACCTTGGGTATGTCACTTAACTTCTCTGAGGCTCAGTTTCTCCACATAGGGATTGAGGAGGTTGGATTTCCAGCTCTAGCCAGAGGCAGCTAAGTGATATAGTGGGTAAGAGTGCTGGAGTTGGAGTCAGGAAGATCTGAGTTCAAATCTTCTTGTAGACAATTATTAGCTGTGTAATCTAGGCAAGTTATTTAGCCTTTTCCAGCCTCAGTCTCTTCATTTGTAAAAAAGGGAATGATAATAGCATCTACCTTTTAGGGTCGTTGTGAGAGTCAAATGAGGTAACATATATACAACGCCTTTCAAACCTGACAATGATGCTAGCTATTACTATCATTAATAAGACTATGATTTTATATCTTAGATCTTTTCTAGCTCTAAATATTATGACCTATGATATTAAATACTTGAGAAATTATGTAGGAGTCTTTTCTTTCAATTATTACCATAAGATCTCCAATAGTTGAAGAAAATGAAACCAAGTTAGAGGGGTGATGGTAGCGATGCCCATATGTGATGAATAGGATGGTCTTCGGTATGTTGCTGTTAATTTTGGTCATATTCCGATGAGTGCTGGTCACCACAGCTGCATTGATCATTCGGCTCTCTCCATCAATTACTACAATAGTTGAAATGAGTGGATCAGCTGTGCTTGGTTTATGTGGCATAACAGCAGCAAAAATGTGCCTCTGAGAACAAAGACTTTTTAATAGAAAGTTTTACAAATGAGTGCAGCTGCACAAAGGACAGCCAAAAAAATAATTTGAAAGGAAATGCCACGTTACCATTCATTCTATTTATCAAGCATTTTAAAAGTACCTACTATGTGCAAGCCACTGTGCTAGGATACCAAGGCATGTAGGATATAGATCTTTGAAAGAGTTTACAGTCTAAAAGGAGACAAAGACAAATATATAATTAACTGTGATACAAAGGCTAGTGTATTGAGTGTAGGTCAGTCAACAAGTATTTATTAAGTGCTTACTATGTACCTGCCATGGTGCTAAGCACTAAGAATACAAATCCAAGCCAAAAAACCAAAACAAAACAAAGAAGCACAAAAATCAGTTCCAGTCTTTAAAGAACTTACATTCTAATTGAGGAAAACAATATATAAAGGGAAGCTGAAAGGAAAAGGTGTGGTTAGGAAGATTAATGGAGAAGTCAACATCACAGTTTGGGGAGTGATGAAGAGATGGCTGTTTTGGGCACCTTCCTTAAATAAAGGTTCGGGGAAGAGTCATCCAGTCTGAAGGCAGGGCCGAAGAGGTTGAGGGATACTTCAGAGGTGTGAATTCCGGGGCAGATGAGATCTTAGAGGATGAAGAGTTTTCTGGAGAGTGATGGAGGTATCCAGATTGCAGCCTTGTGAGAAATGTAGTTAAGTGAAAAGGAAAGATCTGGGTGAAGTATCTGGAGATATTTGAGGCCAGAGAGAGTTTTTGTTTTTATTTTCGTTTTGTTGGAGAGAAGAGTAGTCAGGAAAGGCTTTATATAGAAAGTGGCACCTGAATTGGTCCTTGAAGGGATGAAGAAGTTTCAGTGGAGACAAGGGGACCTATTGGAGAGCAGTTCTGTAAAGGTATAATCAAAAGGACTTGGACACTATGCATGTAAGGTAAGGGAAAGGGAAGAATCAAAGATAGCTTCTAGGCTAAAAGCCTGGGGCAGGGGTGGGGATCCTGCCCTTATGGCCCTCTAGGTCCTCAGGTGGTGAGAATCCAAACTATTCAGTCAAAGGGTCACATAGTCTGAACAGCCATCTAGTCTCACCTCTTCCTGAATGGAATTTCCACTATGCAAACTGAGAGATTAAGGAAGGACCATCACATTGAGAACAAAATAATGGGATGAGGAGAATTAGACAGACTGGTTATTGGGTGGAAAGAGAAATTTCAGAGCGTAGAATTTTTAAAAGTGGAGCCGTTTCAAAAATGGGGAGCATGATGAGCCTTTTGGGTAGGTAAAATGGAATGGAGAAAGGAGTCATAGGTATTGAAGGGTTTAGGAAACTTTAAGAATGTTAGCCTGTCTGAAGGGCCATGGGCAAGGCTATTGAAGGATCCGAAGATAATGGTGAAGAAAGGTGCCAAAACCACAGAGGAAGGTTTGAGGGTGACCAAGAGACTGCTAGATGACAGAGATAAGGAAGGTGGATTAGCAGAGGGTGGTGAAGGCAAATGGAGAGTCTATTGTCTTAAAGGAAAGGGTATTGGATGAAGATGGAAGATTAAGAGACTGGAAGCAATCATGAAGAGAAAGTTATATACTGATACCTTTTTCTAGGCTCTGTGAAATAGAGTGAGTGGGAAAAGGAATGAAGATTAAGAAGGCAGGAGTATGTATTGTATATTTAAAAGCTATCTCCACAAAAATGGTTAGAATTTTTAAAAAAATTATTCAAATGAGAAAGCTTCAGTTAGATGGAAAAATTGGAATTTTTTAGAAATACTTCATTTTTCAACACTATCAGTTAAAGTATTGCTATGTAACTTGTAGATTTCAACCAAAACCAAAAATAGCTTCAGAATTCAAATCAATATTGAAGTGCTAAGGAGGAAACATTTAAAGCAAAATTGAAATTTCATCTAAATAGGAAGAATTTAAAAAAGCAACTTTTTATTGATATCTTTTGTCTTTACATCACTTGCTTTTCCCGCTGTATACCTCCCTTCTTTCCCTTCCCCTTCCTCCCACTCCTAGCCATCATTTAGACGGCTCAATTTTTTAAAAAATATAAAGAAAAATAGATAGTGTTGCAACACATTGTATAAACCCTCAAAATATGGAGTTTTTATAAAGAAAAGAAAAAAAAGATTTTTCAGTCTAGACCTGTGATTTTATTGCTATAGGGAACTGTTAGTCATAAACTTCCTCTACTAGTAGAAGGCTACTTTGTTGTTTAGTTGTGTCCCGTACTTTGTGACCTATCCATGATTTTTTTTTTCTTGCAAAGATATGGGTTTGCTATTTTCTTCTCCAGTGGATTAAGGCCACTGGAGTTAAATAACTTGCCCAGGTTCACACAGCTTGTAAGTGTCTGAAGGCAAATTTGAAGTCAGATCTTTCTGATTCCAGGGCCAGTGTTCTATACACCAAGCCATCTAGCTGCAAAGCTGCTTCTATTCTACAGTTTAGTCTTAGGGAATTTCTTGGGTCACTGAGAAGTTGTGACTTGTCCAGAGTCACACAGCCAATACCTGTCAGAGATAGGAAATGATCATCAAAGTGACTTTGGTGGTCATATAGTCCAGAAGTGATAAACATGTAATTGACCTGCCTGCCCATGGTCACAACATTCCCTAGTGTGGCCTGAAGCAGATTAAAATATCCTTGCCAAAGAGTTAACAAAATAAATAAAATACAATAAAAGAAAATGACATTACATTATAAAACTAACTCAATATGCCACCATATTTGCTTATGTATAGATTAGTGGTCCTCATTTCTATTTGAGTTTGATGCTACTGATCTAGTCCAATCCTCTCATTTTATAGATCAGGAAAGGGAGATACTGAGAGGTTAAGCAGTTTGCCCAGGGTCACACAGGTGGGATTTACTTTTTGATTTCTAGTCCAATGTCCTATTCACTAAAGTCAGATCTGCCTGATGCCAAAACATGTCTCTATCTACTATGGAATACTGCCACTATTGCAGGTGCTGCTTTAAAAAGAACATGGTAGGAGAATTAATGTAGCATGTATCTTATTTAAAATGAAAATTGCATTCCTTCTAAGGAAGTTTTATCATGAAGATCCTCATCATATATATCTCACATTAATGGGAAGTAAACATAATGCTCAGTGTTGGCAAAGTTCTCTAAAATGATTAAGGTGAGTTCAGCTTTGCAAATAAGTAGGAAAGTTACTTGGCAGAGTTTCATTAATGTACTACTCACCCCTTCACCTCCTAGTAGTTACTCAAGTATGTCTTGTAAAACTAATAATAATATGATTTTATATGATATATAAAGATATATGACAATATTAACAAGTAATAAAATAAATGACATCAGGATTCATTACTACTCACCTCAGTATAAATTGTTACTCACATGGGGTATGTGGGTGAGTGTCTTGCAAATACTTGACTAATTTTTAGTTATTTACTGAACTTCTTGCTCATCAATATTTAAAGATATTTCTTTTTAAAGGAACTTGTGATACTGAATCATCACATCCAGTAATACATGTTCCAAACTTTTCCACCCACTAATAGTTCCAACAAATTTGAAATCTCATCCATTCAGGCATTCCCTTTAAAGGTGTGGATGAAAAATTGCTTTTAGCTCTGAATCCATTGCTATCCTATACTCCAGTTTGTCAATATCTTTCCTAAAATATATAACCAAGTTCAATATAGACACTTCCTACCTGTGTGACCCTGGAAAAGTCACTTCACTCTGTTTGCCTCAGTTTCTTCATCTGTAAAATGAACTAGAGAAGGAAATAGCAAACTACTTCAGTATCTTGGCCAAGAAAACCCCAAATGGGATCATCAAAAATCAGACATGATTGAACCAATTGAACAACAGTTCAATATAATTTAACAAATATGTATTAAGCCCAATATGTACAGAGAACTCTTCTAAGGCACTGGGAACAAAATGGCTTCCAAGAACTTAAATTTCAGACTGTTGTTGTCCAACAGGTTAGCTATTCCTACTAACTTCATATAATCTCTAAATTTAATGTCTGCCATCTATATCTTAAGTCAAGGAAAAAATTAAATAGAAGGTCAAAAACAGAGCCTTGGGGCACTTCATTAGCGATCTGCCCCCACTATTGACTGATCACACTCTCAGTTTCCTAAAGTCTCTTTTCATATGAACCACTTCATTGCTACAGTGCCATTTCCCTCCATCCTATATTCATATAATTGATTTTGTGAACCCCCAGGGATGTCTTTACATTTATCTCTATCACATGAATCTCGTTACATATACTCCATATGCCTCCTGCTTTGTTTCCCTTCCCCAATTCCCAGCACACTCTGAATGTAGCAGGTACACAATTAACAGTTGTTTAATTGCTTTTTCTCTTTACCTGTCAACTTGTAACATGTTTGTAGCTATGGGATTTTAAAGGGAAGTTTTCTTTGTTTGTTTGGTAGGCCTGGCCTTGCCCCTCCCTCTAGACCAATGAAAAGAAAATGAGGGGAAATCATATGTTTTTTCCCTGTGACCTGCCAGCATGATCAGTGTTTTGTTGCTTCCAGTTCGCATTGGGGGTGGCTTTGCTTGGTGTTAACTTATAAACTTATTACAGTGCATAATGCAAAGACTTGTTTGCCTGAGGGGGGTTGAGCTGAATGGAATGTATAATGCGATGGTGCCATGACCTCTGCATTTAATTTCAGGCAGAGTCTGACTTGAGTCTGCTTAAATTTGGTCCTGGGGACTTGAGAGGTTTCTCATCTCTTGCCAATCCCCAGGGATAATTGCAGTGAAATAAAATTATCTTGCTAGAAATCCAAAGAAGCCATTCAGTGCAATTCAACAAATGTAGAGGAAGCTAGGAACTAATGATATACATAGGGATACAACAGCAGGCCAGGAATCAGGAAGACCTGAATTCAAATTTGATCTTAGACACTAACTAGCTATGTGACCCTGGACCAGTTGCTTAACTTCTGTTTTCCTCAGTTTCCTCAACTGTAAATGAGATAATAACAGTACTTGCCTCCCAGGGTTGTTGTGAGGATCCTGTGCTTAGCACAATGACTGGCTCATAATGGGTGCTATTTAAATGCTTAGTCCTTTCCCTATTCCCATTTATTAAGCTCCATGGATATGAAGAGAGAATGGGCTCTGCTCTCAAGGAACTGACATTCTTCTGCACAGAAGTATAATGCATGCATTTGTGCATCAGAATATGTACACAAGTATGGAAATATGAAGTATATATAAATAGCTCATTTACATAATAATACATCATATATAACATATATCGCAATATATAAATATATCATTGAATAATAGCTCAAAATAACTCATTTATAAAACAGCTAGTATTTATATACAGATCTAAGGTTTGTAAAGTGGTTTATACATATCTCATTTATTTCTCACAACATCCCTTAAGAGGTAGTGATGAAATATCTCTCCAAGACACCCCCTTCTCTTCTTTGATATTGCTACCATCCTGAAGTAGGTCCTCATTACTTCACACTTGGACTATTGAAATAGACTGCTATTGGGTCTGCCTGCCTCAAGTGTCTCACCATTCCAATCCAATTTCCAACAGAATGATTTTTCTAAAGTACAGGTCCAACCACTTCAACCTCCTCCCCACCCTACTCCCATTCAATAAACTATACTCTAGCCTTCAGAATTGGAAAAAAAATCTTCTGTTTGGTGCTCAAAGTTCTTCATAACCTAACCTACGATGTCACCAATGTGATACCCACAGTGGCTGCTATGAATATGCAGGTGTATTCCCAGGTTTGAATCACAAGGTGACTCGTTTCATTGAAGATGAAACCAAAACATTTATTCAAATACCAGAAAGCCAAATCCACCACAGGAACAAAGAAATCTATACACATTATCAATGCAGGGGGCACCGACTTCCTCAATCCTTCCCTCTATTAGACCTCCCCACAAACAAACTCTCTTCAACAAATCACTCCCTCTCTCACTCTTGCTAGCTGCTCTGCTCTCTCTGCTTCCTCTCTCTCTCTAAACTCCAACTCACTCCAATTTCCTGCTTCACTTCTTTGGCAAGCTCCTCCTACTGCAGGCTCGTGTGATTCAGGGACTCAAAGCAGGTCACATAGGCCTATTAATGGATGGGAAAGATCTTCCTATCGCATTAACATTACATCTACCTTTGCAGGCTTCTTACACCTTACTTCTCCACATACCCTCTATGATCCAATGACATTGGTCTCCTGGCTGTTCCATGTATGAGACACTCACATGCTTAACTTCAGACAATTTCTCTGGTTGTCCTGCCATGATTAGAATCTTCTCTCTCCTCCTCCCTGCCTCCTGGTTTCCTTGAAGTCTCGACAACAACATCTGTATATGAAGATAAGGCCAAAATGATTTACACGTAAAGGGTCATACCATAAGCAAATTAGGAGAGTATGGAATAGCTTACCTGTCAGATCTATGGATAAGGGAAGAATTTAAGGCCAAACAAGATATAGAATGCATCATGAAATGTAAATAGATAATTTTGATTATATAAAATTAAAGTTTTTGCAGAAACAAAACCAATGCAACCAAATTAGAATGGAAAGCAGAAAACTGGGGAAAAAGGTGTTTTTTTGTAGCAAATAATGTCTAAAAAACTCCCAAAGGAAAACTTTCCCAACTCTTCTTAATTCCAGTGCCTTCTCTTTTTTATTTCTTATCTATTCTGTATGTAGCTTGTTTGTACATATTTGTTTGCTTGTCATCTTTCTCATCAGATTGTGAGCTCCTTTGAGGGCAGGAACTCTCCTTCACCTCTTTCTGCATCCCCAGAGTTTAGCACAATGCCTGATACATGGTAGGTACTTTATTGACTGACTGAAGGTAACATAGCTAGTAAATGTTTCAGGTAGGATTTGAACTCAGGTCTTCCTGAATCCAGGTCTAATGCTCTATGTACTGTGCCACCAAAACACCTCAAGTAATTTTGTCATCTCAAGAGGGACAGTACTAAAAACTGAGGGGCTGAGGAAAGTCCTCTTGGAGGAAATGGTATCCAAACAGTGATTTGAAGGAAACTTAAAGAAAAGGGTAGATAATAGCAGAAGAGAACTCTTCTACCTGCTGAGACCAATTCTTTTATAAGTATCCTCAATCCAGGTATGTGCTGGAACCACCTCATATTGGCTTGCAAGTGATGATTGTTAGATTTTCAGTGTGAACATTTATACCTCATAAATAGGTAAATACAACAAATTAGGACTTGATTTATCATTGTGTTGATTACATAGACTTAAAAAAGTGTTGGAGAAAATGTCAATAATTCAGATTAAACTTCAAAGTATATCCTGTGTACATTTCTTTTTTCAGAAAGCTGATTGTTAAATATTTACCAGTACACTACTGCTTAAGAAACAGATGCTACTTGTCTTTAGATCGAGTGAGGGCTATGGATTTAGCAAGGCCCTGGATATTTAAAAAATTGTGTTATGTGTCCCATCTGTTTATTTGAATATAATACCTCATAAGGACATCAGATTTCTACAGAGCTCTGCTGTTTTTGAAGGAAGGACATTACCCAAATGTATAACGTATGATGAAAGGTTGGTCTCAGGAGCTATTCCCAGTAATCCATACAGTGCTCAGTTTGCAGCCAAAACATGTTAGGAAGCTCAAAGACAGTCTGGGGAGAAGTTAGAGTTTCTGTATGTCCCTTTTCTAATATCATTCATAAAGGAGACATAAGGCTGAGAGCCCATAGTGGGACCATAACTCTTGGAACAGGGCACACTACATGAATGAATGCTAGATTTGGAGTCAAATGACCTTGATATCTGTGAGCCCTTGGACAAGTCACTTAACCTCTCCAGTCCTTAGTTTCCCTTATATATAAAAGTGGTCAGTTGGACTTGTTCATTACGGTGTTTTCTAGCTTTCAAATGATGAGCCTATGAATTTGTATATAGGTGAGATTGGTTAAAATAAATACCAAGGACAACTTTGATCAATGGAACTAGTGATATAAGTAAATAGCTAGAACAATGATGACTTTTGAGGAGTGGGGAAAATTGCAAGCAAGGGGAACAAAGTATCACAAAAGTGGAACAGTAGCTTGAGGGGGGACCACTAGACGGCACAGTAGATGAATGCCCAGCTTGGCGTCAGGCAAAGTCATCTTCCTGAGTTCAAACCTGGCCTCAGACACTTCCTAGCTCTGTCACCCTGGGCAAGTCACTTAATCCTGTTTGCCTCAGTTTCCTCATCTGCAAAATGATCTGGAGAAGGAAATGGTAAACCATTCTAGTATCTTTGCCAAGAAAACCTAAAAATGGGGTCATGGAGAATCAAACACAACGAAAAGCAACTGAACATCTGAGCCTGAGGATATTTGTGAAGGGAGGGGAGGCACCTACTGTGGCAGCAACATTTCTGTATCCAGCAGCAACAGTTTTGAGATCCAGAGGACACAGTGTTCCTATGTGATGGAGCTGTTGTTTTGACGGTGTTTCCAGTTTCCCTGTAGTGACCTCAGTTCAGAACCAGGCTAGGCTCAAAACTTTCCATCTCCATGTGTGTTGGGAAATGACAGAATGGCCCTAGGGGTTAGAAGTGCTTATTTTCTCTAAAGGAATTCCCTTTAACATTAATAACTGTTGTAGTTTTGTAGTGTCACAATGCTGCTATTTTAAGTAATTTGTTCTTGCTCTTTACAGTGGAAAAAAGGAGAAAGGAGAGAGACGATACTATAGATCTGAATTCAAATATTGTCTCAGTTACCTACTAGCCTTGTGACTGTGGGCAAGTCAGTTAACCTCCTTGTGTCTCAGTTTCTCATTCGTAAAATGAAGAAGTTGGACTCTTTGGCCTCAAAGGTCTCAATCTAGCTCCAAATATCCTATGAATAGGTAGAGTTGTATTATGCTTGCAGTATAATTATTATAACCAGATGGGTTACTTGCTCCCTGGGTAGCCTTAGGCAAATCAGCCTCTCTAAATCTTGGTTTGTTCACATGTGCCACAAGGATATAGGCCTGGAAAGCTGAGCTCTGAAGAATTGACACTTTTGAATTGTGGTACTGGAGAAGACTTTTGCAAGTCCCTTGGATGGCAAGGAGATCAAATCAATCAATATTTAGAGAACTTAATTCTGACTGTTCTTTGGAAGGACAAATACAGAAGCTGAAGCTTAAATACTTTGGCCACATAATGAAAAGACAGGACTCATTGGAAAAGACTCTGGTGTTGGGAAAGATTAAAGGCAAAAGGAGAAGGGGATAGCAGAGAATGAAACGGATAGATTAGTGTCATAGAAGCAATGAACACTGGGGCAGCTAGGTGGCTCAGTGATTAGAGCACAGCCCTGGAGTCAGCAGGACCTGAGTCCCAATCCAGCTTCAGACACTTGACACACTTACTAGCTGTGTGACCTTGGGCAAGTTGCTTAATCCCAATTGCTCTGCCTTCCCCCCCTCCAAAAAAAAAAAAGCAATGAACATGAGCTTGGACAGATTTTGGAAGATAGTGGAGGATTAAAGAGCCTGGCATGCTATGGCCTATGGGATCACAAAGAATTGGATATGTCTGAATGAATGAACAAGAACAAGAAAACTGCTTTTCCCTTTCAGCGTGAGGACTGTGATCCTAAGTCTGATGCCTACTGAATTCCTTTGATACCAAGCACCTCCTGTTTATGTAAAATCTAGGTGCTGACATTTTCCATTATGTTTTGCTGATGACTAAATTAAAAATGTCCTTGCTTTTCCAGACAAAATGTGGTAGAACCTTCCAGTCTTATAATTGGGAATTACACTGCATTCTTTCTGTTTTACAGTGAGACAACAAAGGCTCTGTAAAAGGAACAACGGTGAACATTTAAGTGGAGATGTACAAAGTAATGAGCAACACTCCCTGCTGCAGAAACCATGTTCCTATCAGGGCCTATGCTGGCATGATTTCCTAGTTCTTTGGATGGAACTGAAAGTACAGTAAAATATATTGGGACAATTATAACTTGACTTTTTAGAGGATTTGATTATTTTCCATATCCAAAGGACTAAAAATTAAGAACATAGGCATAAAGTCAATTCAATCTAAGCCGATGTGTGTTTACTAAGTACCTGGTATGAGAAAGGCACTGTGCTAGGCACTTAGACATACAACTACAAAACATAAAGATTTTGTCTCTTTTTGTATCTATCTGTCTCAGTTTATGTCTGTCTATCATCTATCTATCTATCTATCTATCTATCTATCTATCTATCTATCTATCTATCTATTGTCTATCTATCTATCTATCTATCTATCTATCTATCTATGTATCTATCTAAATATCTATCACTTACCTGGTGGAGGTGATTCATAATCATGAAGGTGGTTGCCCCAGGGTAGAGCTTATCCATTGCATTCCAGACGAGCAGACCCCTGTGATTTTACCACATGAAAGAGACTCAAAACAGAAAATGAATATTATGTAAAAAAAAAAAAAGCAAGTCAACTTTAAAGCCAAGAAGATCAGGGTTCCATTGCCACCTCTGACAGATTCTGGTTGTGACCAGGGGTAAGTTATGTAATCCCTCAGTGCTTTAGACACCTTTCTAAACCTGTAAGTTTCAGAAAAGGTGCTGACTTGCATTGATAGAGGGATTTTGCCCACTTTGAAGTTCCCTATACTAATGAAATCAAGGTCCAGACACTATACTTATATATTATATAATCGAGAGGCAGCATGGCGGTGCAAAACAGGTTGGACTTGAAGTCTGGATTACCTGAGTTCACATCTTGTTTCATACACTTCTCAGTTTTGTAATATAGGAGGAGGCACATAATCCTCAGTTTGCTCAGCTATAAAATCAGGGGGGTTGGAGAACTGATGGCTTCTAGGGTACTTTACAACTCTAAATAGTTTTAATTCTCCCATGAAATTTTCTTTACTCCTGACTTTTTCCCTCATGGGATTTTATACTTGGACCTATGAGAGCTCTCCAAATCTCTTTTCCACATATCCCCTGGCCCTCCACTTCACTGTGATTCTATGGCAGAGTTGATGGGTCTGCTCATGTGGAGTGCAATAGATAAGTCCCATCCTGGGGAAATCACTTTCATGATTATGAATTACCTCTACCAGGTAAGTGATGGCTAATAGATAGATAGACGGACATAAACATAGATAAATAGAGACACACAAGTAGAGACAGAATCTTTATATTTTGTAGTTGCATCTCTAAGTGTGTAAATCACTAAAAACAAACTAAACCATCTGAAAAACAAAAATGTCCCATCTTTCTTTCCCTTCTCCTAAGCTTCCTTGAATAAAATGAGGGCTCTGAATACATTAAAAGAACTCTGAGAGAAGGGACCAAGGGAAAGGAAGGTGAGGAGTTGTCTGGATTTCTTTACTGGGATGTGAATCCCATTTCTAAAACTGTATGGTCATTTTAAAGAGCATTCGCAGTTACAGAAGCATCTGTTGATGGTTTGTGTGAGAGATGTACTTTGTCTGAATCGATTATTTGACAGATCCCCATGTGATGGTGAATCGTGGGAGGGGAGATGGATTGTGGTCTGTAGGCTGAGCTGTGCTTTCACAAATGACATTTATAATGACACTGTGTCTGGGTGGGAAAATATTCTCTGTGTTCTCATGGTAGGAATTACTATGGCTTGTAAACCACCGGGTATTCTGTCCAAAGTACAGCAACCTCTGGGGGACTGGTAAAATAGATTGTTATGTTACTGATGGAATTACTGTGGGAAGTTATGTGCTGTACTTTTCTTCATGGCCTTCATAGAAAAAAGGAGGTTATTTACAAAATGCTTAGAGCTTATTTGTACTTTAATTACCAGCCTGTATTTTTATAGCCTGGAGCTTTCCAAACAGTAGTTTTGTTTTTTTAAATTTTTTCCCCTAAACCTCTCACCCATTCCATGAATATTGCATTTTCACACACAGGTTTTATCCAACATGTTTTTGAAATAGGGCTAAGTGACCTTGTATATGTCAGAAAGGGGAGAGTCAATGACTACTTCATGTTATGAAGGACTCTGTATAGCACACCTCTTAGGAAGAGATTTTAGAAACAGTTTTCTTGTTTATCACAACATATGATACTTTTGAAATAAAGAGAGAATATAAGCATAAATTACTATAATTAACATTCAGCAGCTTGTGGAAATATCTTTCAGTTACAGAGAAAAACCTTATTCATTCCTATCTTGTAACTCTCTGAGGGCTTAGCTTTTAGTCTGGGATTTCCTGTATGTTTTTTGCTTTCCATCTGCCTCTTGCCTCTACCTCCTTCCCTCCAACTGCTCCTTCTTTCCTCTTCCTTTTCATTTCCACACTTCCCCTTTCTCTTCACTTCCCTGATTTGTAGTGTTTGAGGATTTCTGAGATAGAAATACTAATACTGAAAATTTAATAATCAGCTCTCAGGAGCGGTCCCACTGACTCTAGCAGGCCCCCATTACTCTACCTTCATTTCCACCATTGAGAATCAACACAGGGGCTGCCTCATGATCGAATCCTTCCCTGGTCCTTACCTGTTAATGAACTTTTATTTTTCAAATTACCTTATTTTTACTTACCTGTATGTGTGTTGTATCCCTATAGGTAAAAGTATAAGGTTTTTGAGGGCAGGAATTGTTTCTGTTTGTTCTTGTTGTCTTTCATTTGATTTTGGTCTTTATACTCATGGCATGGCACAATCAATGCCTTGCATATAAAGGGTGCTTAACAGAGGTTTATTGAATTGAATTTGGTATCCTATTCAATCCAAAGATGTTTTTATATCATCTTTTTGTGTAAATTTATGAAACTTATCTAATTTGCAAATTTGTTTACCAGCCATAGTCCTTTTTTTCTTCTTATTGATCTTACTTTGGAGAGCAGTGACCATCACAATTGGCTTTGTACCTGGGTATGCCTTGGTCTCTTGCTTGGGATAAGTACATACTGAGCCTTCTGGACCAAGATACTGGTCTAAACCCAAGTATCAAGTTAGGAAGGGGAGTGTGCTTACCTTTCTATTTGAACTCTCATATCCAGAATGAGGGAGGAAATAACGCCACCATACTATATGTACAATGCAGCCAAGTAGCATAGTGGAAAGATTGTTGGGCCCGGAGTCAGGAAGACTGATCTTTTCACACTTATTGACTGTGTGACCCTGTTTGCCTCAGTTTCCTCAGCTCTAAAATGAGCTGGAGAAGGAAGTGGTAAACCACTTCAGAATCTTTGCCCCACCAAAACCCAAATGGGATCATGAAGAGTCAGACATGACTAAAAAAGATTGAACAACAATACTATGGCTTGGTTAGGACATATTCAGAATACTCAGTTCTGGGGACCTCTTTATTAATTTTAAATTTCTTTTGTTTTTATATTGCCTCCATATCCAAATATATACCTCCCCCACAGTGGGACATCCTTTATAATAAAAAAAATTAAAAATGGCTAACATTCATATAGTATCCACTATGTGCCAGGCACTGTGCCAAGCACTTTACAAATATTATCTCATTTAATCCTGTAACAACAATGCTGCTAACAGCTGTTGTGGAGGTATAAGACCAGTAACACTAGCACACTGAAGGGCTGCTAACACAGTTTCTTTGATCTGCTTTTCTAAGGAAAACAACTTTAAGGGGTTTACAATCTCACTTCAATTAAACATACATATATCATTCACTTAGTTGAAGGGAAAAAGTCAGCACCTTGAACTTCAGAGAAAACACAAACAGAAATTATAAGCAGAAGTTATATAAACAGAGCAAATAAACACAAATCAACAGACAGCCTTCTAACTGTCTGACCATAGCAATACCTACACAGTTACCAGAGGGAGAGAAGCACTAACATCTGGGTTTTCAAAACTGAGGGGGCTCCTTAACAGCTACCCAGAGTCTCATCTGGCCAAATCACAGGAACAGTCTTCCAATGAGTGAGCCCCAAGCAAAATGCTAACCTCAGAGTATATATACACTTCTTCAGGGTCAGAGGGTATCAGAACCATGTGACTCAAACCCATGTGACCTAGGCCTTCCCGTGATTTATGCAGGTCATCAATGATTCCCAATTCAATCAAAGACTCTTGATTGAAACAAAGGCAAGATTCAAAGGAACTTGATTGCTTTAGTGCTGAGAAGCACTCTAAAGCAAAAAAAAAAAAAAAAAGCAAAAAGCCCACCCTGTTTGCCATTACAAATCCTTACAACAACCTTGGGGATAGATACTATTATTTTCCCAGGAAACCTTAGCGACTTGCCCAAAGTTCCATAGCTAGTAAGTGTCTGAGGCTAGATTTTAGCATAGATGTCCCTTACCCAAGGCCCAACATTCTATCTGCTGTACCACCTAGCTGACTCTAGAAAGAGAAGAGGAGGGGGAAAAGAAAGTCTGTCAAATTAATCAACAATTGACTACATCTGATGGTATTTACTAAGAACTGTGGAAAAGAAGCTTTGCTTTATTAGAAGATAATAGGAGAAAATTAAATCTTGTTGAGTGAGTGAAGAGCTGGATGGGATTATCTGTTTTGATCACAGAACCAGCCTCCAGAGTTTTGCAGTTCTCTGGCTGAAGGGAACTGCTTGTAATTGAGTAAGCACAATATTATCTATCTAACTATCTACCTATCTATATCTGTATACATATTTTCTAAAAGAGTATAATACTTTTTTAGCACCCTGTTAAGGGTGGTTGTAAGCTAAAAGAGCCTGTCATTGCATCAGCTTGAAAACAGAAGAGAAGTGGTTTCATCTAGCAGGGACCAGAAGAGAAACAACGGAGAAAACTTCATGTGGTGTAGATTGTTCCTGGAGAGACCAAAGATATCAGGGCATAAAGTCTACAGTTGTAAATTGCACCAGGCTCCCAGTTTTTTCCACTCACGTTTACCTGCTAGGTTTCTATAAGTGTACGCTCACTCTTCTTCAAGGACATTGCACACATTGTTGGTAGAGTGTGACCCAGGTTTATGAGTGGAATGTGATACTTCGCTTATTCTTGTTTTTGCCTTCTATTGAAGAAAAGTCATGATAATTTCCTTTTGTTTTCTATTAATTAAATATTATGATTATTCCTGGTTTTGCCTTATCATTTAGTAAATATTTAAAGTTTAATGGTGTCATGATGACTAATTCTGTAGGAAGTACCCCAGAGGGGTTTTGGAAACTACAGTAGTAAGTAGTAGGAATGAATAGTCCCCCAAAGCAGGTTTACCCCTGGGACCCTAAAAGAGAATAGTGAGTTGTAGCCATGTGATCATGGCCATAGCCAGTCCCTTCACTCTAAAAAAACCATCCAGACCTGCTGGTGAAGGCAGGTTGAGGTTGAATGAGCTAGTCTAGAGAGAGAGAAAAGCATGTAGGTGCCTTATTGGATACCATGCCTATAGACTACACTGTATGAATGGGTGGGATCAGTGCCACACCCAAGCTGTATTAGGATAGAGAAGGAAATTTAATGAATCCATTTTTTGCTTTCAAATAAGAGGAATAGTTAAAGAATGGAAGAACAGGCTACTGATAATTCAAAAGGTTTCAAGAATAATTATATTTTACTTTGTTAGGTGTCAAAGTGTGGTAAGTATGTGGGAAGAACAGAAAAAGTGGGAAGAAGCTAGAGACCCTGGGAGCTCATCTCCTTCTTCAGTGCACTTTTATTACCATCTGCAAACCAGCACACCAGCAGGGTTTTAATAAATTTAGAGGAAAAAAAATCTGGGACATCATCCTTACTGAAGCACTTATGTACAGTACTATTTTTAACATCAAGTCAAGAATTTAGAATGTAGCCTCTAATATGCTATAATTTTAATAAGTTTAATACTTTTGAACAACAGGTTATCTCTTCAATTTAGTGTGATTTCCTCTAAACTTTGACCAAATGCTTATTTTGGGTTTACTTTTACACACACACACACACACACACACACACACACACACACACACACACACACACACACACAACCCCACACGCACGCACACATTCGCACCCCTCCCCCCTCAATGAAATCACAGGTCCAGTACAGATAGGACTCAGGACTTAAGATCTGGAAGGCCTGAGTTCAAGTTTGATCTCACATATTTGATAGCCATATGTCTCTGAGAAAGTCACTTAACCTCTGTTTTAGTTTCCTCATTTGCAAAACAGAGACTATAATGACACCTAACTCACAAAACTGTTGTAAGGATAAAATGAGATAATATTTGTAATGTGTTTTTTAAACCATTAAGTGCTATATAAATGCTAAATTTTATTATAAATTTCCTTCTTTTGGAACAGATTTACGATTTCATTGGTGTGTGGAACTCTGGGTAAGGAATTATCTTCTAACCAATGCAGACCAGCAGCTTCCTGTGGCACTGAGGAGTTAAGTGACTTGCCCAGAGTCACCTAGGTTCAAACTAAGGTTTTTCTGGCTTTGAGGCAGGGTCTTTCTCTCCTAGACAATGCTGCTTCTCTGTATTGATTCAATAATCTAAATGTTTACCTCAAGGGTCCTTTATTACTCTTTGGCACTGAAAACACTAAATTCAGCATATTTACTGAATAGGGAATCAAATAACAGTACTATGAGTAATACCGTTGCTTGTTTCTTCTAAATTCACTCAAGCGTCCATGAAAAACAACTTTCTTTTAAACAGAGAAATACATTTTGGTAACTTATGTTGACTTTCCATTTAGAAGCAGATGAAGTATATCCAGCTGATAATTTTCACATCACTTAAAAAGAACAGTCTTGTCAAAACCTCTGGTATTTTAAAGCTATATTTACTGTCTGATGGTTGTCACATGACCTTAGAAGCAAAAGCAGAAGCAACTGAGTGAGGCGATCCGGTTTAATTTTACTCTGACAAATGCAAAATTTTATGTTCAGATTTCTATTAAGTGTGACAGCTCAGGTGATTAATCCAGTGTTATGGAGCTTCTCTGAAATATGAATGAAATCCTGTCTCTTACCCCCAACTTCCAGACTAAATTTGAGTAAGTGACTAAAAGAATAACAATTTAAAGAAAATTTATTAATAAATCAGACATAGACAAACCTGTGACTCCTGGCATGAGGGAACATCCTTTTTGCAGGAATATAATTTCCATTTTGGGCATACTCTGCCATATGTGTGTGTGTGTGTGTGTGTGTATGTCCCTGTATATGTATCTATGTCAATATATTGTCAGTTCTGTCAGAAGCCTGGTAAAAGAGGTGGGCTGCGGTTTGAACTTTGTTTTCCCAATGTGATATTATCAAAATAGTTTTTTTGATGATAGTGTAATCAAACAGGTATATGTTTCCAAGGATTCTTTGACCTCAGGCCTTGTTGTCATTTACTCGGCCTTGTCTGCAACGAGAAGAGAAACAGTCTGTGTGGGCTATATCCATGTGCAGAATGATAAAAGGAATTGTATGTTTTATGGCTTTCAAAATATTTTTTTAAAGTTTTTCCCTTGATGAAATGTTTCATCCATTTTTACTACAGGCAGGATTTTTGAAAAATGCAGATTTGCTTTATTCATTGTGGGAAGTGTTTCTATCCTGATAAATCATTACAAGTTCCATTTACCCATTCATTTGATGTTCTACCAAAGAGTCGATCTTTAGTGAGTATGATGTGAGAAATCTTCTGCTGCTTCATTAGCACTCCACTAACAGTTAGCATGCCTTTGAAGGAGAACTTGGGTGGCTCCAGCTACTTTGTAGTTTAATTTAATTAAGAAGTTTAAAATAAAATATGTACAGCAAATTTCCTTCCCAACTGGGGTGGTGGTGGGGAAAGGTAGCATGGCATTACAAATTCATTTATAGTAGAGGTCTTTGAGGATAGTTAGGTGGCTCAGTGGGTAGAGAGCTGGGCCTGGAGTCAGGAAGACTCATCATCCTGAGTTCAAATCTGCCCTCAGACACTTACTAGTTGTATGACCCTGGCCATGTCACTTAACCCTTTTTGCCTTAGTTCCTTCATCTGTAAAATGAGCTAGAGAAGAAAATGACAAACCACTTCAGTATCTTTGCCAAGAAAACCCCAAATGGGGTCATGAAAAGTTGGATATAGCTGAAAAACAACTGACTGAGAGAACTTTAACATACACAGTGTTATTTCCTCATGTATTCTAACTTTATAATTCTTCAATTTATTAATTTGCCATGACCTGTTCTTCCAACTCACCACAGCTGCACACAAAGATGGCCATCTTGATCAGTCAGCATACATCTATTCAGTGTTTACTATATGCTAGGGACTATGTTAAGTAATGGGGATACAAATTAAGGCAAAGATATGATTCCTACCCTCAAGGAGCTCACAATGGGGTGAGCAAACTGCAAAGAAAACGATATGCATATGCACAGTATTCAGTTCAGTCGTTTTTGAGTCATGTCTGCCTCTTTGAGATCCCATTTGGGGTTTTCTTGTCAAAAACACTGGAATGGTTTGCCATTTCATTCTCCAGCTCATTTTACAGATGAGGGAACTGAGGCAAGCAGGGTTAAGTGACATGGCCAGGGTCACACAGCTAGTAAGTGTCTGATGGCAGATTTGAACTCAGGAAGATGAGTCTTCCTGACTCCAGTCCTGGTGCTCTACCCACTGCACCACCTAGTCACTTTATGTACAGCATAAATGGGAGGTCATCTTGGATTGAAAGTAGGAGCAGTGTGCAGGGGTTGGTGATAGGAAAGGTCTCATAGAAGGTGAGAGCTGAGTCTTGAAGGAATTCAGGGGAGCCTGGAGGCAGAGGTGTCGAGGGAGAGCGTTTTAGGTATGAGGGGACTGTCAGTGAAAAAGATGGGGTGTCCTGTGTAATAGCAAGGTTTATTGTCACTGAGCATAAGAGGAGGAGATAAAATGGAAGAAGACCAGAAAGGTAGAAAGTGGCCAGATCGTGAAGGCCTCTAAAAGCCAAATAGAGGATTCTGTATTTGATGTGATGCTAGATTAAGACTCAAGATTAAAGGGGGCAGCTAGGTGACACAGTGAATAGAGCACTGGCCTTGGAGTCAGGAGGACCTGAGTTCAAATCCAGCCTTAGACTATTGACACACTTACTAGCTGTGTGACTTTGGGCAAGTCACTTAACCCCAATTGCCTTGCCTTCACCCCTCCAAAAAAAACAAAAAACAAACAAAAAAAGACAATATTAAAATTCCTACTCTGACATTACTAGCTGTATGACCATAGGCAAATAACTTAACCACTCTCTTCTACAATGTATACTATTCACCATGCCATGCTATAAGCAAAATGTACATGAGCTAGTCATCACTTCTCTAATCTTTATAGAAAAGCGATACTTCCACTAATTGCTGCAAACCCACATAGAAGGTTTAAGTGGCTTCATTTTGATTTTCCATGTAGCTTTGTGGGAAATTTGTTTTTTAAAAAAAGTATCACTGTGTGATGACATTTTATGAACTTTAAATCCCTCTTCTCTGAAAATCATGCTGGGAGCTGCCATTTAAAAACAAACAAACAAAAATAAAACAGTCCAAAGAGAATAAATACGTTGCCTTTTAAATAATAGGATCTTATTGAAACATGGTAATAGCCTCATCTGACTTTGAGTATTAGAGATTGCCAACCTAAATGAAATGTATTTGGCGTAGTGTGAGGGTGGGCGATTGCTCTCTCCCCATCCTCCCTGGTTTTATGATAGCATTGACTGCTAGAGGAAAAGAAAATGGGCAAGTAAAGCCTGAATTTTGAAGCCAATGCAATTTTTCTCTAGTATGTATCTTTTCCATATTGTTTTTCAATCATTCTCAGTGGTGTCTGACTCTTTGTGACCCCATTTGGGGTTTTCTGGGCAAGGACACCACAGCAATTCATCACTTCCTCCTCCAGATAATTTTATAGATGAGGAACTGAGGCAAACAGGGTGAAGTGACTTGCCCAGGGTCACACAGCTAGTAAGTGTCTGAGGCCAGATTTGAACTCAGGAAGATGAGTCTTCCTGACTCCAGGCCCAGCCCTCTATCCACCATACCACCCGGCTGCTCCCTTTCCTATGATATCAGTTTCAAATGAGCAACAAGGTGCTTGCTTGGCTTCATAGGATAAAATCATACTGACCTAAGTGAAACACAAGGATCACTAAGGTTGGCTTATCTCAGTGAGTGAGCTGTTAGATGGAAAGTAGGAAAACTTTTCTATTCTTGCTTTCATATCTGTTAATCTCTCTGACTCCCCCTTTTTTACTTCCTAGAATGGTGATAACGGTGGAGGTTGTGTGTAGATTACATGAAAATGGAAATCACTTTGCAAACAGCAGATGTATTTGTATGCTATGCATTTTGCGTGATGGTCTGTCGCTTACTGAACTCTTTGGCTATGCTCAAATGTTAGATATCTTTAGCCCAAAGCCAGGCAATAACTCTTGAATGCTATCAGTCACCTCCTGCTCACTAGAGAATTCAAAAATAAGACAGTCCCAACTCAGCAACTAGCTGAGTCCAGTTATTCAAAGGACTTTCAATCAGCCCTAAAATGGCATTGGCAACCAGACAGCCAGTAGCAGTGCTGACTTCAGTGCTGGGAAGTGGTGTGGTTGACTTACGTAGGCTAAATCTTTGAGCCAAAAGGGGCAGTTTATTTATCTATTCATAACCCCTCTTTTTACAGATGAGGGAACTGAAGCCCTTTGAAGAGGTCAAGTGGAATTGCTTATGGTCACACAGCTTATTAATGGTGAAGTAGGACTAGAGCCCAGATCTCTTGACTCTCAGGCCCAGTACTCTTTGTATTATTAGATGGCATCTCTATATTCTCTGTCTCTATCAGTATGTTTTCATTTATTGAATCTTCATGTGCAAAGTGCCCTACTGGGTAGAAATGCAAAACAATTAGAAAATGAGGAAGCTATCTGTGAGAAATACTTGAATCTATCATTTATGTGATGATGTTTTGTGTCCTCAGTACCAAGCACTGTATCTGGAACATAGTAAGCCCATAATGAATGCTTGTTAATTGGTTGACTGGGTATAGCATCAGAACTTCAGGGGTTAAACTTCTTTGCTTTGTGACTATTCCTGAAATTCGTATATCTATGCTTAGAGGCTGCAGTAGAAAGTTTTAGTATGAATGGACTTTTTCTGGAGGAGGTAAGATAAGGGCTACCCAATATACTTTGACTGTAGCTCAACCACTGTACCTTTAGCACAATGACTATCTATTTTTAAGAGCCACAACTTAGTACAAAAATGGAACCTATTTATTAGTGATTTGGACACTTGATTATTTAGTAACACAATGTAAACTTAATAAAATCAACTTCATAGCAAACATGAAATAAAAGCAAATCTCTTATATATCTCTCTTTTTTTAGTAGCTTCCCCATTTCTATCACAATTTCTTTGCATCACTAATCCAGTTCAGTGTCGCAGGTTAGAAAAGTGACCTTTATGATTTGCCTTGTAATTAAAATTATTCCTAAACTCCTCCTTGTGGACTTCCTAGGCTGCTTTCCTTCTGCCAGCCCTTCTGACACGGTGAAGATCTGTCAATGGGAGTCATAAATATCATTTGACTTAACTTCCTCCAATCATTGGAAGTTTTCCTTGGGCTTTGCTTTCCAGGAGAGCAGTGATGCCACACACCATGGTTCTGTTCTAGCTTCTTTATTTTTGTGTTCAATGACTAATTTTACCATTTTACAGCTGATATGGATAGTTTCTGCAGCAACCACATTCAAGATTCAGAAAGAAGGATGCCCTTTTCCTACCACTACTATTGATCTCATCAGTAATTCTAGTTGAAGATTCAAACTGTGTGTGAAATAGAGATGTTTATGACTTTTCCTAAATAATCCCCAGAATGTGAAGGAATTTTCCAGAGGTGTCAAGCACAGCAAAATTTCCTGGTACAGGTAGGAATCAGATTAAAATGTAATTGGGAATTTTTAACAAAATAAGAATACAATACAATACAGATAATGTTAATTTGTGGTTTTCAAAGTTAATATATATCCTGGAGAGATTAATTTCTATTTGAGTTGGATACCATTATAATCTAGACAAATTTATAACAACATAGTTGGAGCTTATGTTGATTGAAGAAGTTTCTATCACAATGAAGGAATAGTGTTGGACACTAGCTAAAGGCAACTGATAGAACTTCTAGTATAGGTGTTCTTAATCTTTTCTCATCTCAGGAAATGAAGTGGTTGTAATCGAAAGTCCTTTCCAGGTTTAGGTCTGTGACATTGTGCCAGTGAAGGCATGGGTAAATTCTATGTGAGGTTAATATTGAGGAATGGTCAAAAAGAGGAGTATGAAGTAGAAAAAAATTTCCTTTGTAACCTTCACCATTCGGATCCCCTTTCATCTTTTTCAAGACTATGCCCACATACCCAAAGTCCTCATGATGCTCCAACCTTCCCCTGCCCTTTTCATCACTTTTCTATACCCCACAAACATCACTCTCATTTCTTCTGGGTATTTTTAGGTAACTTGAACACTGATCTCTGAAGACAAAAAGGTACCCTAGTTTATGTGGTAGTGACTTATAAAAGCGCATTATTCTCCTCATGGAGTATTGGTATTTTGAAGAAAGACCTCAGGAAGAAGGCAAAGCTTTAACCCAAAAGTATAGAACTCCATTGGTGGAATTTCAAGATGCTGGCAAACTGATAGAGACAATATTTGCGGGTAGGAGAAGCTTTTAGTCATGTCTTTCAAACTATTCATATTATTTAGTCTTTCATTCATTCTAGGCAGATATTATGGGAGAAGTATCTCCTTTCTGAGTTCATGTGGCAATTAACTGCTGCCAAAATATATTTGCCACCATGCAGAAATTATAGAGGTGAAAACCTAAGTTTTATTATTATGTTCAATGACAGGTTCAAGCCTCAGAGAATACTTGAACTCCTGCTGGGATTCTCACAAGTCCTCTTATGGGCAAAATTTCATCAAAGTGACAGAGAAATAATTATTTTTACATATCGCAATCTTGTACATTCCTCTGGGTCATAAATTTTAAAGAAAAGACATATCCATAATGCCAATGCTTCCTTCAATGTCATAAAAGTTGAAAAAACTTAGTTAAAAAGAGTCGTAATCTCATATGTCCCTAAGGAAACAAAATTTGTCGAACAAACTCTCTAGGTAAACTAAGTCAGATCACAGATTAAACTACATTTAGAGGATTCACAAAAAGGGGAATATTTACATGCCACTGAGGAGATGAGATTTTTCCTCTGGCTTTTAAGGAATGTTCAAGACTCTATGTAAATTTCCAAATTCCAAGGGACTGATTTTGATCAGGTGAGGTTAATATTAACCAAAAGTTGCAGGAGGAATAAGAAGAAATAAAATATTCCCATCACACATATTTATTCAAAGTGTGCAAGGTATTGTAAAGAATACAAATGTAACATTCCTTCCAGGGCTACTCTCTCAATCCCCACTTGCTCAGGCAGGTTGGATCCTCAGAAGTCAGTTAAAAAGCTTCCTTTCAAGATTCTAAGGGTAGCCTTTCAAGTTAGTAACTTCTCTAATTCTATTATTCATGAGCCCCCAATCAGAATGCTTTTGTGATATTGTTTAACCAACTGATATCAATTAACTTTTTTAGAGAAATTTCTAATGAAAAAATAGATTAAGGACAGAAGTCACAAAAACATCTTCCTAAACAGAGGCATATTATCCTTTTCTCTACCCACTCAGTTCCTGGGGAGAGTGGACTCAAAATGAAGCATGAAGATACAAAGGCACACATGTAGTATAGAAAGGGTACCTCTTTGCCCTGGGAGTCTTTTATCTCCCTTTGTGGAAGCCCCACCAGCTTTGCTTCTGGGTGTGGCATAGCCAATGGATAATCTTCTTTCTTGTTCAGTTGGTCTGGTTCCTTGAAGGATATGGTGTTTTAGCTACTAGATCAATTAGACGTTGGAGTGGGTCAACCAGATCACTCTTCAGGGCTGGTTCCTTATGGCATTCAACTATTGTTGCTATTGCCTCTAGTGGTCTTTGCTACCAACTGTATTTGCTGAGGTCTCCAATGGCCCCTCCAATCTTTCAAAATTCATCAGGTTATAACCTGGCCAGTTCTGTCTCCAGACAATCATTAATTTAAAATGAGGAAAGAATAAGCATTAAAAAAAGAATAGATACTGTGAGCAAAGGGACACATGTTTGCTAAGTAGGTAGAGAGATAAAGTAATCACAGTTACTTCTCCTCCCCTTGCCCAGAAGTTCATAGCAGTTTTCATCACTAGAATAATGATAAGGAAGAGAAAAGCACAAAAAGGGGCTGAGAAGGTTGCATAGATCCTTTTGTATGCAGACTTAGTTCCAGTTCCATCATCTGTCCTTCTGGCTCTGAAGCCAAACAGAAAACTCTTCATCATCACACGTCACCTGGCCCTCAGGCACTCATGGCCAAAAGAAAGCTCATCAAGTCTCCACATCTTGAATTAGCAGTTCACAGGGAATAGGGGCATACTCTAAGTTTGGCCAGTCCCCCATTACACACACACAAAATTAAAACACAGCCTTTGCCTCATGATGTTTATTGTCTGGTAGGGGAATCATATTATTTGGGCAATGGCATGCTTTGCTTATATTTTGCAGCATCCCTGTTAGTTGTGATGAATAAAACAAATGAGAAATTAAGTTGTTGAAACTGAATAGTGTGTAATCTTTTGAGGGTAGGGAATATTTTTCACTTTATCTTTGCATCTCCAACACTTAGCCCAGAGCCTTGTGCTTAGTAGGTGCTAAGCCCTATCTTTGTGAATTAGACAGGGAAAATAGGGAACTTTGAAGAATAAGTAGATAAAGTCAAACTCAACTGATAGATGGTAAGGAATTAGAGAGAATCTTGAGCTGGAAAAAATGTTGCAAACTGAAGTATTTGAAAGTAAAGCTTTAGAAGAAGATTATTCAAAAAAATTGTGGCTAAGATTAATGTGAAGGAAAAGAAACTAAAGGAAGCATAACCAAATAGACCTGTACAGTTGGACTGATACATGGGACTAGTAGGAATTCTGCTCTCAGGTGTGCTTCTGACTCTCCAAACTTTGCTAGGTGCCTTCTCATCCTGGAACTTCACTCCACCCTTCTAGCCCCTTCTCCTGTAGATGAGTTTCTTCCAGAACTTCCATTTTGAATAAGGACCTAAACCAGTCATCCTTCATTGCTCTTCCAGCTCTGCTTCTGACTCACTGGACTTTTCAACCATGCTCTTGCAATGACCTTCTTAAGCTCCCTTATATGTGTGTCTGCCCCCAGTAGAGTAGAAACTCCTTGAAGGGCAGGGCCCATATTTTTTTCATTTATTTGTTTGTTTGTATTTATATTCCCAGTGCCTGGCACAGAGTAAGTACTGTGAAAAATGACTTTCAGAGCTTCTCCCACCCCAACCCCCAACCAGCCACCTGCTCTAAAGGACATTACTGATAATGATACTGCTTTGAAAGCTGCTTGGGTGGAGATAGATTCTTCTGCCTAGGCACTCCCTAGGCTGGGAGTGGTCTGGTATGGTGGTGGTGGGGGAGTGATCTGATATAAACTGATATAAATCCTGACCGGGATTAAGTGACCTAAGTCACATACTCAAGACATAACCCACCTCCCAGTGTGTTGACCAATCAGAGTTGATTGATACCCCTTGGGAACACCTGCCCTTTGAAGGGTATATAACTCTGTACCCCCAAATCCCAAATTGAGCCAGTTTTGAACTGGTCCCTTGTGGGGGGACATTTTGGACTGTAACTCCCATGTAATGCCAGCTTGTGAGAGAAATAAAAATATGGACCTGACCTAAATCGTTTGTCTCTTTCTTAGAACAAACTGTTTTGGGTATCAACAGTACTTAATAAATGCTTCTTATAAAAGTTAGGTATGTCAGACATTGTGGATGAGAAAATGGCTGATCTTTTAAAAGAATTCTATTCTATTCTCTATGTATGATCTTTTTTGAAACTTCCTGCTGTAAATAATCCTTGTACATTAGCAGGTTTTCTACCTCTCCTTTGCCAGAAGAGTAAAATTCACATTTCTTGCCCTTTTGAAAGGGGGTAGCTTGTGCTATCACCAAGATTTCTCTTGCTAAATGCAGAACCATCAGTGCACAGGGAAGAGTAAACAGTCTGGTCATTTTATGTATTTAGTCCTTAGCTTTGACAAATGTGCCAATTACCTTGGTCTTTGGGTGCTGGTTCAAGAATTAAAAGGCACAATCAATTTTGAGAACTGCCACAGCAGCTCCTAGAGTGAATGAAGACTGAATGCCAAGCAGCTCCTTCCTCAGAATCTCCCAGAACAGTCAACTCCAGACATTGATCTGCTGGGTTTCTTGAGATGTGTGGAAATCTCCATTCTCTTTCTGTAGAAATCCAGTTTGGTTTTCAGGACAAATTAGGAAGCTATCCTTTGGCTACTTGGCATCACAGGATCTTCTGTTATTAAGATACTTAGGCTTACTGCATAGCATCCCCATTTAGGAAGTCAACTCAGTTTAGTCAATGTTTACTCTGTGCCCACCACGGGTGAAGTTAGTGACAACTTTTCATTGGATCATAGGTTTAGAGTTGGAAGTAATCTTGACATTACTGTTGTTCACTTGCAGGCTCTTCATGACCCCATTTGGGGTTTTATTGACAAAGATACTGGAATGGTTTGCCATTTCCTTCTCCAGCTCATTTTACAGTGAGGAAATGGAAACAAACAAGGTTAAGTGACTTGCCCAGGGTCACACAACTTGTAAGTGTCTAAGGTCAAATTTGAACTCAGGTCTTCCTGACTCTAGTCCTGGTCTTCTATCCACCGCACCACCTAACTGCCCCGGACATGACCTTAGAGGTCTCATCTAGTTATATTCCATCATTTAATAAGTGAGAAAATGAAGGCCCATGCTGGTTAAATGATTATCAAGTGGCAGGGCTAGAATTGGAATGATAGTCCATACAGGACTAGCTTCAGAGTTGGAAGGACTTGGGTTAGAATCTTACCTCAGACACATACCAGGGCAAGTCAATGGACTTTCTAGCATCCGTGTAACTCTCTTAGACAATATTACAGATGAATAGCTGATGTCCATTCATAGAGGATATTACTACATGGATGAAATCAGAGTTCTGGACCCCCTATTCCCCATTCCCACCTCTCCCTCTTCCAAAAATATTTGTGTTAGGTATTGTGCTGGGTCCACAGGGTGAAAAGCTGATAGTTCTAGGCTTTAAGGAGCTGAAATACTAGATGCTCCCTATTACTTGTTGTTGATGGATTAGTTGGCTGGAGGCAAGATTTTTGAACTCTTTCTGAGGAGAAACTCCTGCAGGTGGATTCTAAATCCATTACTTCATTTGTATTTTAATTATCTAGCTTTTAAGGTTATGTAGATAATTCCATTAATGAGCTGTTTATGGGAAAGAAGCATCCTGGGAGGGGGCTGACCTATTTTAAAGAGGACACTCTGGGACTAAGAATCCTTATTGAAAATAAAGCAGAAAAAAAAAATAAACAAAAAACTTTATCTGACACTGTAAGGTGCCTTCTCTTTCCTTTAAGACTCCTACAGTGATTGGGAGGAGATGTTACATTTAATACAGAGCCTGTGGAGGGGTGGAGGGTGGGGAGTGTTGTGGAATTATACAAACTGTATGGCAAGTAGAGTGGTCTAGGCCTTTATTTAAAAAAAAATTTTGAAACTTTTAAATATTTATTTTCAAAACTCATTTTGAATTTTATTTTTGGATTCATTTTGAATTGTCAAATTGTATTTCCCTCTTGGGGAATTCATTAGGGAAGCATGGGGTGGGTATTTGACCAAATTGAGCTCTCAATAGTTCTGGGAGTTAGCTAGTGGCAAGAGATATAGATTTGAATTCCCTGTGAATCATCCTTACCTTCTTAATTATGCAGATATGATTGCCAGGGGTGGTAAGAGAATACATACTAAAAAAAAGGAATACCAGGATATTTGGGAGAGAACCTGACAATTTTGCATTGCTTTTGAGGTCAGGCATGTGGCAGGCAGGCCCTAGGCAAAACTTTAAAGTAGGCATCAGCTTGTACTCCCAGTCTATCTAGCCTGTCCCTGCCTCCCTGTTTCGTTTTCGTTTGATACTCTCTGTTTTCCTCCTTCAGCCGAAACTTTCTGTCTCTCTTCTCCCTCTACTGCCCCTTGTCTCAAAACCTACTTTCTAAGAATTGATAGGCTCATTTGCCCTAGGGTGTAAATTATAGGTGACCTCTAGTAGGGCTATTCATAGTTTAACAGAAGGCAAAGGTTTAAACCAAGGAAATAGCTCTCTAATTGTATAATTCAGGCATTAATTCAGGAAAATTATAGCCCCTTCACACCCCAATCACACCTTTGTTAGGTACTCATTAATTCTTCCTTCTTCTGTGGATGGTCTTGCTTAAAAGATGCACTGAATCGGGTTAGTTTGGCAACCAGGCAGAAAAGGGACGGCAACTTGTTTATAGTTTGGAAATATTTTCCCTTAAGGTGAAAACAGCAACAAAAAAAGCATGCTATCCAAGCTTCATTTGATCAGTATTTGCTCATACGGTTGTAGTTTTTGAAAAAGTGGTAATAAAACACTTCCAAATGTCAGAATGGAATTAGATTATGGGAACTCTTGCAATGAAAGTTTTAAATGACAAAATGCGTGGGATTCTAGGATGGCTTCTCTCTAGCTATAATTTCAGGTCCTTCTGGAAGTGATATGACAGCTGGTTATCAGCATGCTTCTGTCATCATCACAGTATGGGTGTTGCTCTGGATGTATATTATTTGAACATTTTTAGACTCTTCTATATATCCTAGATAAAACAAATGCTGAAATAATTCTTCAACTAATTAGGACTTGGTTGTTTTAAAAATATAATTGTACCCTCTTCTGATTTTCCACCTAAAATATGTGTTTCCAGGCTCTATACTTTTGGTACAACTCTACCAACTTGCTCAAGATGAAATCTTTCTTGTTTTGAAAAGCTGGTCCTTTAAATGGGTTTAGTGAAATGCTCATCAAATATATATAAGTGCCCTTATGTAGGGCATTGTCTAAAGCAAGCTAAAAGATTGAGACCCAGCTAAAATCCTACCTTCTGCAAGAAGCCTCCTCCACCCCCCTTATGCCTTCCATCGATTATTTCCAATTTACTTTGTATATGACTTGTTTGTACATAGTTAAGATATTTAATTGCTTTTGTCCTGTAACTGCCTAAGTCATGGTTCTTTGTCTCTGAACTTAGTTCAGAAGTTCAGCTAGCCTTCAGTTAAGTTTAGAAATCCAGTTCTCTTGCTGATCACTACTGTATGCTTGCCTTAAGGAAATTTGCTGTGCTTGGGGGATCTGAGTGGACACCAGAGATTCTGGTCCAGTATCTATATACCACTAAGCTATCCTTCAAGGATGTCTGGTCCACTATCTCTGACCTTGCAGGTGAATTCAAACAATCAATATTCCTTAGCCACAGGAGAGAATGAGGGGGTTGTTCCTAGTCTCTCATTCCCAACTTCGAATCAGTCATTGTTTCTTGTACCTTAGCCATGTAAGCAATCATGTTGTCCTCAACCCCATGAGGTCTTCAACTCTATAACCAATTATATTATTTCCTTACCAACCCTGTTTTGTTCTTTGTTTTACTCCTATAAAAAGGAGCTGAGTCTTCATCTTGGAGTCTTTAGCTAAACTGAAGCAGCTGTTGACCCATTCTATTAGCAGGTAGCACCCCTCTTAATAAAATATTATTTTGCTTGGAGGAAATGAGCCTTGGTCTACCTTTGCTGAATTTCATTCTTGACATGTTGTGTCTTTGACTATTTGACTCTGAGGTCCTTGGGAGCAGGGACTGTCTTCTACCTTTCCTTATATCCCAAGTGCTTAGTACAGTGAACAGCACTTAGTAGGAGTATAACAAATGTTTATTGACTGATTAATTAACATGATCCCAGTCTTCCAGGAGTTTAGAATATATAGTAGGGCGGATTTTCTCATGTACGAATGTGGCTTTACGATAATAAGATCTATAATACGATTGTGCCATCTATTATGAGGCAATATAATGTGTTCATTGGCTAGAATCAAAGCTAGGAACACCTCTGGGTTCAAGTCCACACATTCTGGCCCTGTGTCCTTGGGAAACTTCCTTGATCTTTCTCAGGCTCATGTAGCTTCTTAAACTATAGATGGTTACCTGATTGCTTTGAATTTAAGTTCTGCCTGGAAATCAGTTGAACAAATTTACCCACTGCCACAAAGAGGCACTTTTTTTTTTTTGCAATAGTCTTGGGAGGTACAGAGAACTACCTCATTTTTCCTCCAAATAAGTGGAAGAGTAAACAGTCCTCTAGATGCAACCAAGACAAACTTTACCAGAATGTGCTATTTAATGTGTGTTGACTTGTATCTCAATAAAAGAGTGTTCGTTTTCATTAGAGCAACTGGGTTCTGATTCTTCTGGGTAACTCATTCTGGGCAAACCCTGGGATTCAGCTTTTTTCACCTGAAAAAATGAAGAGGTTTGACAAGATGACTTCTCAGGTTTCCATTTCTAAATCTATGATCCTAGTGTTACCAAATTTTCAGAAGTTTAGAACTCTTACTCTGCCATTATTGTGGAGAGAAATAAAAAGAAAAAAAAAATACAGTCCTATTTTTTTTCTCAAATATTGGGATTGGGGAGAGGGAGAAATATGGTAAAATTTTTTGACAAGTCGTAATTATATAAGACTGCATGTAAAAAAGTGATTTAAAGCTCTATTTTGAGTTAATGCATATACTTAATCCTTAGTGGTTTTCTAAAGCCCATCTTACCATTTCCTTGTATTGAAAGTAGTGATACAGTTGAAGATGGATGGTCCTGTATGAAATCCCAACTGCCCAAGCATAACTTCAAACAGCAGGGGCTGTGGGAGGAAGACAAATGGGCCAGGAAATTTTTTTTGCTCATTTTGACAGTAAATTAATAATATGGGAAATCATATTCAAAATAATATGCAAATTACATGTGCTATTCTGAGTCAAGGGCACAAGCAGAGACTGTAATATTTTTTTTAATCTTCTACTTTTCAAAGTTCAGTGTGGGAATAGTGGGCAGCAGTGGTATAGTCAGCAGAATGGATGTAGTTCCACCTGCCTGGAAATATTCCTTTCCTTCTTTGTTGTGAAACTGTCCTCCTTCAATTCAAAACCTAGACTAGCACAGTGTAAAGTGTAAATTTATGTTGAGAAGAAGCATAGCATAGTCGATGGGCTGACCTTGGAGGCAGGAAGACCTATGTTCAAGTTCCATTTTGGGGATTGTTATCAGTAAGGCAAGACTCATGATATTGGTGGTGACCATGAATAAACCTGTATAGTCGGGAGTTGCAAAGTGTAAGAGACTCTCTGTATGGAAGGCAGAAGAAGCAAAACATTTATTCAGACATCAGAGGATCAAATCCCAGAACCAATAACCCCAATTTGACATAGCAGCAATTGTATTTCAAAACCAGTAAGTCCACCTTAATGTAACAGCAAGGAGATTAAAACATAGTATCACAGCAAAGAGTCAAGCCATCCTGTAACCTTCACTTCTGCTAGGGCCTTCACATTAATACTCACTCAGAAATCCTAACTACCTGCTTGACTGCATCCTCTCTTCCCCCAGTTCTGAAAACTTTTGCAGTTCTAGGACCCCTTACAGTTCTCTCTCTCTCACAGTTCTCTCTTCTTCTCAAAGTTCTGTCTTTATCTCCTTCTTCTCTCAGTTCTCTAGTCTCTGCAGCTCTCTAGTCTGAGTTTAATGTCTACCCACAGGGTATATATACCCTGTGTAGGCCTGGGGCTTAGCACCTAGTAGCAAATGTGTGTAGGCCTAGGGCTTAGCACCTATTAGCAAAAGGGTATGGGCCTGCCTACAAGCAAGCCTCTCCTAATCAAGGCCTTTTGAATAGGTGAGGAAGATCTTTGATCATATGAGCACCACAGGGATATGCTTCAGTGCTCCAGGCAATGGTAAGTTATGGATTAGTTATCTATTAGCTCTAGAAGAGCACCACATGGGAGAAATCCCAGATCCAGACTCAATTCACTCTGCCCCCCTGCCCCTAACAAATCAATTCAGAG
This sequence comes from Trichosurus vulpecula, assembly GCF_011100635.1. Lineage (NCBI taxonomy): Eukaryota > Metazoa > Chordata > Mammalia > Diprotodontia > Phalangeridae > Trichosurus > Trichosurus vulpecula. The sequence continues at coordinate 226,318,349 of NC_050579.1, read as the reverse complement.
CAAAATGGAGTAGTGGATAGAGTGCTGGCCTTTGAGTTGGTCATCATTTGGTCTGGCATCAACTTTAGGGTTTTACCTGAGTTGGTATGTAGGAGTTGGGTAAGCCTGCCTCATCTTCAGGCAGCCATTTTCATAGGAAGTCCCTGGCTTTGGAGTTGGGAGTCATGTAGATGTGGTTTCAAGTCCTGCCTTTGTGGCCTTGGGCAAGTTAAAATCAAATGAGATAATATTTGTAAAGCACTTAGCATGGTGCCTGACAAATAGTAAACACATAAAATCCTTTAAACCTTTAGTACCCTAGTTGTCTCCACAGCTATATAGTCCCATTGAGTTTCCTACCACCACCAATGAAATCACAGGCCCAATACAGATAAATAGATAAATATGTGGTATTAATGACCACAGCCTGGACATTCCCCAAAGAGAACTATCTGGATGGAACCTCCTTATAAAGTTGCAAGTTGTTTTTGTTTAGTTGTTTCAGTCAGGTCTGATCCTTCACGACCCCATTTGGGGTTTTCTTGGCAAAGATACTGGAGTGGTTTGTCATTTCCTTCTCTAGCTCATTTTATAGATGAGGAAACTGAGGCAAACAGGGTAAAGTGACTTGCCTAGGGTCACACAGCTAGGAAATGTCAGGCCAGATTTGAACTTGTGAAAATGAGTTCAGGATGACTCCAGGGCCAGCAATCTAACTGCTGTGCCACCTAGCTGTCCAAAATTGCAAGCACTATGATATTTATCAGAATCAGGCTTCAACAAATTGAAATAAAAGTAATGCCAAGTCATAGAAAATAAATGATATCTGTATATGATATCTGTATACTTATCAGATAGTTTTTTTTTTCTGAGAGGCAGTCTGAGAGAGCTGTCCTTGTCATGAGAAAGATCTGGGTTCAAGTCCTGCTTCACACATCCTGGCTACGTGATGCAAGGCAATTTATTGAATCTCTCAGTGCTCTAGAAAACTCTCCAAGATTATAAGTTGCAGAGAAGATGCTGACCTATATTGGTGGAGGGAATTTGCTGATTTGGGATTTCTCTGTAGTCATAGAATCACCAAACAGGTAAAAAAAAAAACGTCCATATGTTGGATGGTGTCCTTTTTTTTAAAATCAGGGAAAGGATTCATGTCATTTTAGAGAGGTTTCACTGTAAACGGAGACTGCAAATTTTTATTCTGGAGCAGACAGAAATTAAATGGCAGTGATATGAAATGAACAATACAACAAACACCTCCAGGCTGCTTGTGACATGTCTCTAATAACCTCAACATCTTGTCCTGCTTAGGACCCATGGCTCTACTCAGAGTTAAAAGGTTGTTGAAGAAGAAAAAAAATATCCATCTTCTTTTCATCTCAGCCCAGAGGGGAATAGCACCTTTGCCAAAGGTCTCATCTTGATGGTGATGGGAGCTGCCTAGCTAAAATCTTCCCTGGTGGTCTGAAGAGGTGGCAGTAGCTACTATCCCTTTCAAAAAACTCTCTCTTCCCTTGCAGATGGGCTCCTTCTTTCTTAGCTGGCTTGGAAGGATTCTGCCTCCCACAGTGAGTCACGTAGAAGAGTTTAGTGTTTCCCAGCAAGCAGGCCAGAGTCCAAGTTCCAAAGCTATTCTTAGATGTTCCACACCCTGTGTCCAAATGGAGAGAAGATAGGGGATGAGCCTGCTGGGGACACACGGAAGCTTGATGACAAACAGGACAGATTGTGTCAAGTTAAGCTTTGGAGTCTCCGTTTTCAAAGAAGTTAAAATAAGGCTGCAAAAGATTGATTGGTTGGCTGGGAGGTTTAGCATCGTAGCCCAAAGGACCACTGTTTGAAACAGAGAAGAGAAACAGCACTCAAGGCAACTGACATTCTGATTGGCATTTTCTTTTTTTGCTTTTTTTAATCTCCAGAGGGCTAAATTAAAGTTACTATACAGCAGTTGTGATTTATACCTTCCCCCCTTGCAAATGTATCTTTTTGTATGACTGAAGTTTCAATATCCCTCACGCTTGCATAGCAACACAAGCATCATCTGTGGTTCTGACTTTAATCAATTACACATTTCCCTCTTGAGTATTTTCTGGTGACAGTTGATAAATATTTATTAAGTGCCTACTATGTGTCAGGCACTGTGCTAGGCACTGGATCATATTTGAATACTGACTGAATCTTTTCCCATACTCATCATATATAGAGAGTTTTTCTCTTTGAATTTTGTATGGATCTTTATGGATGCTCTCTGAATGAAACTTGTAAGTGATGATAAACTGGAAAAACACTGGGCCGTAACTATTACTACAACCTGGTATTAATACAGCATATTGCAGGTTTCAAAGTACTTTACAAATATTATCTCATTTGATCTTTATGAACCTGAAAGGTGAGTTTTACAGATTTTGGGGAGGAGTGGCTTTGTTTAGTTCATTGATCTAGGGAACTCCCAGGGAAGAAAACCCCTCTTCCAAAGCTACTTGGCATCTGTTTGTGACTTATTTTAGAAAGTTACCTGGGGGCACCAAGAGTTAAAGGATTTGTTTAGGGTAAGTATGTGAATCCAGGTCTTCCTTATGTGAAAGCTCCCTTGCTATCCACTATACTAGACTGCTTCTCTGTTTTGGATATTATGCCCATTTTTCAGAGAAGGAAAGTGAGGTTCAGAGAGTAGACTTAAGTGATATGTTCAATTGCATAGCTTAAATCAATGAAGAAGTGTGACATGTCTTCTACTCCTCAGTTGCCATGCTAAACACTGGGCTTACAGCAATATAAATGTAGCAGTTGCTGTGCTCGAGGATCTTGTACGCTGTTGGGGATTATATGGACACATAGATAGCTAGGTAAGGAGAGATAAAGCATACACTAAATATATGCAAGGTAATTTGAGGGGGTAGGCACTAGCAGTTGGATTGAGGGCAGGGACCAGGAAAGATCTTGGGTAAAAAAATGGCACTTGAGATGAGTTTTTAAGGAAAATAAGACTTTGGAAGCACAATTTGAATCCACTCCTTCCTGGCTCCTTGGCTAGAACTCTGTCTAATATGCCATATTGCTTCCAAAAAATCAACATGTATCATTCTAATAAGCTTACTATTATTATGGCTTTTATTTTTATTAGTTTATATTTATTTATAAGACCTCAAAGGAACCTACTCTTCTCTATCAATTTTATCTACCTCTACCAATTTATAATCATTCAATCCTCTCAAGGGGCAAAAGACCTAAGAGGATGAAAGTATACTTTAACAAATTTGTGAGAAGAACATTCATCTTTCTTAAATTGAACTTGTCAAATTGTTGCTAGAAACATGGCTCATTTCTGTGAGCTTAAAAAATCTCGGCACTAGAAGTGACCTTAAAAGTTAACTAGTCTCGACTTCAAGCTCCATGCTGGAATCCTGCCTATGATATGGTTGAAAAGGGTCATTTAGATTCTGGGGATTGGGTGTTCACTATAAAAGAATAATAGTTACATGTCTGGAAGGATTTAAGGCTCACAGAGGCATTTCCTCACAATAACCACGTGATGTAGTTAGTACTCCAATTTATAGATGGGGAAACTGAGACTCAGAGAGATTAAATGACTTGTCTGTGGTCACACAACTAGAAAGTTTAGTGGTAAGGTACAAAACTCATCTCTCCTAACTCTAAGTCAAGTGGCCTTTCTGGTATGTGTTAATACTTCTCCATGGATTCAAAGGCAGTCTATCCATTCCAAGTTCTAGACAGCTCTCAAAACGTTGGGGTTTTTTTTTTTCAGCCAAAATCTGCCTTTCTATAACTTTTCACTGATTGATCCTAGTTCTGCCTTCTGAGGTTACATAGGATAATTTTTTTTCCACATGAGGGCCCTTAAGAAGTGTTAAGGACATTATGATGTGTAACCACAAAATGGAATATTCTGTCACAATTTTTATAGTGGTTGATCTTTAATTCAATTAAACGAATATTTATTTAACACCTTTTCTGGGCCAATGAATATCCTGCGATACAACTGGGGATATAAGACGAAAATGAAAAGTAGTCCCTGATCTCCTTTGCTGGAAAAAGAAATAGGCAAATGAATAAACAAATATAAGCAGGATTTGAACCCAGGTCCTTAGAGGTAGCATTCATAAGCAGAGAGATCAGGATACAGGGAAGCCTGAGCTGAGCTGTGAAGGAAGGTAAAGATTCATCTGCCTGTGTGTTTTCTCCCCACCACAAACTTCACCCCCTAGACAAGACCTCCAGGAACCATGCCTGACATCATTGGGAGTAGTTAATACATTCATCTTTACAATTTCAACTCCAGGCTTAAATCTGGTCCACTATATCTAGCTGACCCCAGACCAGGCTATGCTTCATATCCCATCCAGTCTCCATAACTCCTCATCTTGCTATTTGTCTTGCTGAAATACAGGTACCCCACCTCACCCAATGTCCCTTTCTACTTCTTGCTTTAAGAACAGTGATTAAATCAACACTACCATTACAGTTAGGGTTGGGGAAACAGGATACAGATATGGAACACAAATAATAATTACCTATGATGAGAAGCCATGGAGGGTTTGTGACTATATCAGTGAAGGGAGCTCTTAATTAGTGATTAATTGATTGGTTGGTTCCTTCATTCAAGTATAGGAAAAGCAAACAAGTTAAAAAAAGGGGAGGGGTATGAAACTTACCCTACTTGCCTCTAGAGGGTAGAACTAAAATTAATATTTGAGGGTTTCAGAGAGGTAATTTTGTGCTTTATTTTGGGAAAACTTTTCTAATAATGAGAGTTACCTAAAAGTGAAATGGGCTGTATCAAAAATAACCAACCATTAGAGGTCACCAATGGGATGACTGGATGATCATTCGTTGAGTGAAGGGTTTCACCAAAGTCCTAGTGTGGCTTTAAGTTTTGATAGCTTAAAACTAGACTAGGACTTTTGGGACAGCCTGTAGATTGTAGAAGAGATTCATATTCAGTTACAGGCTAGACTAGTTGGTATTTGAGGTCCTTCCCAAGCTCTGAGATCCTTTAATTTTAAATTTCTTTTCCAGGCTACACTCTACCCCTCTCTCAGTTCCTGGTTACTTTAGCCAATCCTGATGTGGCATGATTTCTAAATACCTTACTATTTTGGTTGATTTTTTTTCCTGGACATTGTCCAATTTGTTGATGTCTGTCTTCAGCTGCAACATGCAGAACGTTACCCAATGACCTAGATGTGGGCTGGTCTCCGCCAAGAACAATGAGCCTATTTTTTTTCCTTAAAATGAACACTACTAGTTTAAGCTTTTATTAATTTTTGGGGGAAACCCCAAAACATTATTTGTTGGTGTTGAACTTGCAGTAACATAACTGAATTAGAGTTAATGAATTAAGGTCACAACCCTGAAGGACATATGGGTTATTCAACCTTTGATCTAGTACTTCCTGTGTAAAAGAGCTTACAGCATCAGAAGACAATTTTGATTTTGGATAATTCAAATTGTTAGGAAGTTCTTTTAAATGTAGTGGGCTGCAATTAACCTCCTTGGAACTTCTATCTTGATTTTTTCCATTCTGGAATCTCATCATTATTCCATATATTATTCAAATATTGAAGATAAGCTACTAACCCTCTCCCTTACTCTTCTCTTCTTCATACTCTATAGCCTTAGTTTTCTAGCCCATCTCTCTAATATTAGGATAAGTCTTGGAGGTTACTACTAGAGACTAATTTTCATTTTTGTTTTTGTATGCCTATAACCTAATACAGCACCTGGCACATTTTATGCATTTAATAAGTACTTATGGTTTCTTAAAAATGGATTCTTAACTCCTTACCATCCAAATGCTTTTTTCAGCATGTGGGTCTATAAATATCTTAAAAGTTGTTGTCTAGGAAAAGGAAGAATACTCCAGATAGGGTCTGAACATCACAATCCAACAGAGTACTAAGTTCCCTTGATCTGGCCATTGTTATTATAATGTAAGATTTCATGACAACTAAGGGCAGTATAGTAGATGTACAGCTGGTCCCAGAGTTAGGAAGATCTCTGTTTAACCCCCACCTTTGACTTTGTGTAACCCTGGGTAACTCACAGCCTCTCAGGACCCTTAGAAATGCTCTAAGACTATAAATTGTAGAATAATATCTGCCTTGGTGGAGTTCCTGCTCACCGAGAGTTCCCTATAGTGTAGGCATAGAGCCTACCCCAAATAAGTCACTGGTTGGAAGTCTTCACAACCTTTTCCTCCTTCCTCAAATATTGTACTATAACCCAGGTCACCTGAATTTTATCTCAGTATTCTTTCCATTGAACCATAAAACCATTGAAAAGAGCTCTCAAAGCTAAGTTGGTGGCTTATGCCTTCAGTCCCTGCTGCTCAGAAGGCTGGGGCTGGTTGGTCACTTAAGCTGGGGATAAGAGCAGGACTGGAGCTGATTTGGTGTCTGCATGAAGTGTGCTACCAGTATGGCAAACCACTAGAGTGAAGAGTCACTAGAAAGTCTAAAGAGGGTAAACTGGCCCATGTTGGAAAAAAGGGAGAAGATTAAAGCTCCCTTGGCAAGGAGGTTGCATTAGAATCAGGCCTCAGAGTGAACAATGAACTTCCAGTCTGGGAAAGAGAAGGAAAAGAAAGAAAGGAAGGAAGGAAGGAAGAAAGAAAGAGAGAGAGAGAAAGAAAAAAGAAAGAAGGAAAGAGAGAAAGAAAGGAAGGAAGGGATAGGGAAAGAAGAAAGAAAGAGATAAGGAGAGAGAGAAAGGAAGGAAGGAATTAAGGAAGGAAGGAAGGAGGGAAGGAAGGAAGGAAGAAAGAAAGGAGAGAAAGAAAGAAGGAAAGAAAGAAAGAAAAGAAGGAAGAAAGGAAGAAAGAGAGAAGGAAAGGAAGGAAAAAGGAAGGAAAGAAATAGAGAAAGAAAGGAAGGAAGAGAGGAGAGAAAGAAAGAAAAGAGGTAATAAAAGAAGAAAAAGAGAAAGAAAGAAAGAAAGAAAGAAAGGAAGAAAGAAAGAAAGAAAAGAAGGAAGGAAGTAAGAGAGAAAGAGAAAAAGAAAGAAAAAATAAAGGAAGGAAGAAAGGAAGGAAAGAAGAAAGAAAGAGAGAAGGAGAGAGAAAGAAAGGAAGAAAGAAAGGAAGAAGAAAGAAAGAAAGAAGGAAGGAAGGAGGGAAGGAAGGAAGGAGAGAAGAAGGAAGAAAGAGAAGAGAAAAAGGAAGGAAGGAAGGAAAGAAGAAAGGGAGAGAGGGAGGGAGAAAGAAAGGGAGAAAGAAAGAAAAAGAAAGAAAGAAAGAAGGAAAGAAAGAAGAAAGGAAGGGAGAAGAAGAGAGAGAAGAGAAAGGGACCAAGTTAGTCAATCAGCCCTTCAGTTACCAGAAACATTAGCATTGGAGATGATGAGAGGTATTTGTAGCTAATCTAAAATTAAAAGGAATTTTCTAACATGAACAGAAAATCATTAAAAATTTCTAGCTACAAAATAAAGCAGCAGGGAAGACATTTAATGAACAATTATCTATAGTGGAAGAGGCCTTTTTGAAATGTCCTGATAGAGACAAAGATACGTAAGGTGTAACTAGTTGAAAGTTAGCCCTTGACGATTATCTGCTAAATAGAATTAAAGAATATTTCCACCCCCAAGGCCACAGCCCCGTTTGGAATGCTGCTTTAGCACCACTTAGATACTTGAACATGGTATTAAATGGAATATGGGAATTTTCCATAAATTTATATAGTCACTGGGATAAAGTTATATGTTTGGACTATGTACATGATAAGGTATTTGAATGGGTGAGTCAAATAGTTCGCTTTAAGGATTACAAGGTCCAGGATGAAGCTTGGCAAATTATAGCTTATAGTCTATTGAGGGAATGCAGAAGACCTTTACAAGCTGTTCAGGGTATGGAGATAAAAGACTGAGAGACAAAATGTTCAATGAATATATTTAGCATGAGGGGAAATTTGATTTGCAACAATAGACCATATTTACTGACATTTTCCCTGAAAGTTTTGCACTAAAATTGTGTTGGGGGAAGGAAATAGATAATGCAAACATTTTAGCTTAGAGCAAGAATGACTGAGTTGAGCATGAGGGTGTCAGTGTGTGTAGAACTGTTTCTGGGAGGAGAGTCAGAGAGGAAGGTAGGGAAAGAATAGGAAGTTATCTAAAGGTGATGTCAATCTAGTTAGCTGCAATGATCAATCTTGACTCTGGGGAATAGATGGCCAAGCACATTTTCCTTCTCTGGCTCAGGAGTAGGGGTGGATGGATGGAGGATAACAAGTGTGACATATTGAATATGCTATTAGTCATTTTGCCAGTTGTTTTTGCTTAACTATTGGAAGGAAAGATTTTTTGAAAGCTAGCGTTTACATTTTAGTTTTCCTTTTTCATAAGTTTCAGGTTTGAAATTTAAACATTTTTGGTCCATGGTGGGGGAGGGGAGAGGAGACAGTAGTTTCCACTTTGGCTCACTGCTCCAGTTTCTCCCCACCAAAAACATCACCTTCTCAGTGGTTGTTCCCATAGTTCGTGGTTAGCTAAATTTGGAGTCAAAAAACCAAGGCTGAAAAGTAGAGATTCATAATAAAGGAGAAGGAGAAGGAGAAGGAGAAGGAGAAGGAGAAGGAGAAGGAGAAGGAGAAGGAGAAGGAGAAGGAGAAGGAGAAGGAGAAGGAGAAGGAGAAGAAGGAGAAGGAGAAGGAGAAGGAGAAGGAGGATGACATCACAAGTTTGAGAACTAGGATGAGGAGGAAGTAAAAGCAAAGAAGGAGGATGAAGAAGACAAAGATGAGGGGAGGCCAAGGAAGAGGAGGAAGAAGGAAATCTGGGTGTAGACGAGTTCTATTCACTTTCTGTTTCCCACATCTCAGCCAGTTGTAAGCAGTTTGCTTTTCCTTTAATTTAGTCCTTTGTACTGACTTTTTGCAAAAAGTGTTGCTGATGAAAGGATTGAGTAATACTGAAAAATGTCATGCAAGCTCCTTGAGTAAGGACTTACAGGTAATTTCACTAGAAACTGACATTCTTAAAGCCTCCCAAGGATATCCTGCTGATGGCTGAAATTGTGGTGTTAGTTTAGGGGCAAAAAGAGGAGGGAAAGCGGCAAAAATGATGGCAGTGACAGAACTAAAAAATTTTTTTTCTCTTTAAAATTAGGAAAAGTTGGGGCAGCTTGGTGGCACAGTGAATAGAGCGTCAGCCCTGGAGTTAGGAGGACCTGACTTCAAATCCAGATTCAGGCACTTGACAGACTTATTAACTGCATGACCTTGGGCAAGTCACTTAACCCTAATTGCCCTGCTTTCCCCCCTCCAAAAAGACATTAAAATTAAGAAAAGTTACTATGTGGCAAAGGAAGATAATCCACAAACAAATGTAATGTGAATGAAACTTTAGCTACAATTCTTAATTGATGTACTTGGAGAGAGTATACATGGTACAGTGGAAAGATTGTAACTCTGGAGTCTAAGGACCTGGGTTCAAATCCTGCTTAGCACCTGTGTGACTCTTTGCAAGTCCCTTAACCTCTCTGAGCCTCAGTTTCCTCATCTGTAAAATGAGTTGGACTAGATGACCTCTAAGATCCATTTCAACTCTAAATCATATTACTTTTCATGTGGCAAAAGAGTGACATTTGAAAAGAATAGAAAAGTGGTAGAATGTCACAGATTGGGTCTGCTGACTTCTATTTTACTTTCTGAATGTGTGTTATCATTATAGTAATCATTATTAATATAATAATATTAATTATTATATAATTTTTATTACATATTATATAATCATCATTGTAATAAAATTGACATTTTCCATGGCACTTTAATGGTTACAAATTAGTGCCTTTCCTACAGTCTCTCATGTAAGATTCTCCAAACCCTGAGAGGTAAGGAGTCCCAAGACTATTAGATTTGCTCCTTGAGGTTCATTTTTCCAGTGGTTGCTTTCCTTTGCACCTTTCAGGCTTGATTGAGGCAGAATGGTGTAGTGGGTAGAATGCTGTATTTGATCAGCAAGATATGTTTTCAAATCATCCCCTCCCTCAACTTCTTAGCTTTGTGAACTTGGGCAAATCACTTGATCCTTTCTGAGTCTTGGCTTCCTCAACAATAACATGAGAGAGTTGGAATCAATGCCCTAAAATCCCTTCCAGTTCTAGAATTCTCCTGTGATCAAAGGTAAGGGTCCATTTCATCTTTTTAGAGCACTGTCTCTGGGCTAATTGTGCATAGTTTAAAAAGGGAAGGGAATCAGAAAGGAATAAGCATTCGTGCCATTTGCCTTAGTTTCCTCATCTGTAAAATGAGCTGGAGAAGGAAATGGCAAGCCACTTCAGTATCTTTGCTGAAAAATTCCAAATGGGGTCAGGAAGAGTCAGACACAACTGAAACAGCTAACAGCAGCAGCAGCAGCAACAGCAGCAGCAGCAGCAGCAGCAGCAACTAACATTTATATTAGAGCCTATTATGTGCCTGGCACTGCTCTAAGTGTTTTTCTTACAAATAGCTCATTTGATTCTCGTAATAGTCTTGCCAGGTAGGTGCTATTGGTATCTCCAATTTACAGTTGAGGAATTTGAAGCAAACAGAGGTTAAGTGATTTGCCCATGGTCACTCTGATAGTAAACAGTAACTTTGTTTTGATAGAAGAGTGAAAATCTTTCTATGAAATACAAACACACACACATATCCCTCTGTACATATGTACATGGAGGCACATGTGCACACACATGCACACACACATTGTGTGTTTTGGAAACTTCTAGGTGTTAAAAAATAAGGAAAGAATCATGTAGGATTTACAATTGCCTATGTGACTATCGAAGTCTTACATAGTCTCTAAACATATATATTTTTCTAATAGGTCGTAGATATCTACCAGGACTACTTGAGCTTATAGTTAACTACTCGATGTTTCTAAGATGATAAGAGTGTCTTCAATTAATACTGGATTTGAAAAAATTCTACAATGTTTTATGCGTAAGTGATATCATTGCACATTAGAATAATTTATCAGCACCCTTCAGCAACCCTATTAAGAGATAAGAGGAATATTAGGCAGACAATAATTTACCTGTGTTGTGATTTGGCCAGTACATTAATGATGGCACTGATTTTTTTCCATAGTCCTACAAAGTACCCAAGGACTGAATATTTAAAAAGAGGTTAAGCTGGGTGGGAATCAGCCTTAGCTCCGTGGTTAGGGGTGAGAGTGGAGGTCAGGCTTGTTAAATCTGACTCTGCCTAGGATCTATGCCCATCCTATGTCCCTGGCTATCCTGCTTGGCTTCCTATTTCCTCACTAATCTATGTATAAAAGAATATAAAGCATATTTAGGAATCAATTAAACTATATTTAGAAAATACTTGTAGAACTACAGATTAATAGCATTATAAGCATGGAGAAGGCAAACTTTATTCCCCCTATTAAGGATCACTAAAGATCACGTCTATAAGAATTATAGCCTGAACATGGTTTCTTCATACCTGCATGCCTTAAGTGGGCATCTATTCAAAGCCACAGATCATGAACCTCTTTTTGTCCTTCTCTTTTACCAGACTGAATCAGAGGACACATTAGTTCAAAAGTAAGGGCATTAGACAATGTAACTAATAAGGAAAATCCTCCCATACACAAAAGGGCATACGTTTCTTCCGCAGACCCTTATGCTATTGGCCTGAGGAGGAACATGTGGAAGAAACATGTATAGTAAGGGAATTTGTGGAAAGAACACATGAAGTTTGCCTCAGTTGGGACACCTCCCTGCCTCTAAATCTCACTTGCTGCTTTCCTGAGGAGGTATTGATGACTGTTGAGGCTACTGTCTTCCTAGAGCTATGAGTTGCTGGTGTCATTGACTGGGTTTTTTTCTCTTCTGGCCTGCCACTTGATAAAAGACTATTGTAAGTACCAGTATAGATGCAGAATTTAATCAGGAAAAAACTCCATTTTTAATAGCAACTTGTTCTCCACTGAATTGTAACAGCTATATGGATTCTTCCCCACCAAGAATCGAATCTTTGATGAGGGATCTGTGTGTAATTAGTCCATAGCCTCAGGGTTATTTTAACTCTCTTTTGAAGCAGACCCAGCCACCCTACAGAAAGTATTTGGTAAGATATGTCTTTTGAGCTGCATTGCTTCTACTTCATTCACCATTCCCTTAGTCCTATTTACTAATTGGATCAGACTAGGAAAATTACTTTCAACTCTCACTTTCCCTATGGACACTAGCACTGGGTCCTTGCAAATTACCTTGGAGCATCACAACAAGTCTGGAGAGGCAAGAGATGTTGACTTTGAATTTAAAACTCTTCATTACTTCATTTTGATCTACCTTCCCAGGCTTATTTTACGTTACTTCTCTTCATATACTAATTGGTCCAGACAAACTGGCCTCCTTGCTCTTTCTGACATATACTATTACACAGGCTGTCCCTCATTCTAAGGATGTAATTCTACTTCATAGAATCTCTTATTTCCTTCAGAACTTAACCCAAATGCCACTTTCTACATAAGGTCTTTCCAGATGCCTCCTCTCCCAAGTTCCTAGTGTGTTCCTCTATCAAATTACCTCATATTCATTTTGTATATATTTTGCATATGCTTACAGTGGTGTGTGAATTGCTTGGGAAAACCAACAATTTGATATGGTTTCGTTTGTGATGGTAATTCTTATGTATGTGTGCTTTTATTAACTGGCTGACTTAGAACATCTAACCTTGACCAGGTGAAACTGGAGTGAGCTGGTTTCCTCCCTTTAATTAGCAATCTACCTGTTGAGACCTGGGATTTTGTGTCATACACATTTCACTATTCTGCTTTGCTGTGTTTTTAATTCTGTGGTTTTTAAGAATGGGTATTACTCCAAGAAAACCTGAAAAAGTTGTAGCTCTTAAGGAGCACACTTCAATGACTATTACATGTTATTTTTTATTTTGTGCTTGAAGAGGACCAAAATGATATCATGACGCCAGAGTCAATGTATAGTATATCTGGCTGTGATTGATCATACCAATATGAGCTAGGACAGTTCTACCACAGGTCTGGCATAAATAGTCCACATGATCATTTGGGAGGGATATGTCTCTAAATTTGTACATCTCATGCTTCTTTCGAGCTACCGTGATTCTGCTATGCTCATTGAGTATGGTGCCTTCTTTGATGTGGGTATACCATGCTGGACAATCCTGTCTCCCATGTCTCTCAATAGATGTCAAAGTTCTAAAGAGAGACCTTACATGTATAAAGATCACTAATGGTATGGGGAAACCAAATGTCCCAAAGATCATACATTCAAGTCCATAGTGAAACAGGTTGCATTGAAAAACTAAGGAAATGGTGACAAAAAACAAAGAAGCAAAACACCAAGGTCATAAACTATTACTGTAAAATGTCAAGATTAATACCCAGAAAACAAAGATCTTGAGAAGGACCTAGAAGTTTGAAGACTTTTTATTTATCCCTATACAATATAACATGGCTTCTTGAAGTTGGAAGAACAGTGGAGTGTTTTTTTTTTTTTTTACTCTTCTAGCCATTTCTCTGAAGAAAAAAGAAAGCACTTGTCAGGGGCAAGATAATACAAAGACCTGAGTACTAAAGATTTCAAAATGGTACTTTTTACTTAGAAATGTACTTTTTTATTTAATTCTATACAAAAACCATTGTCAAAAATCAATGTGTCTATAAGATCTGGGTATCTTTTACTCCAAGGGGACCTAGAAATCTTGTGGCTATTGAAGAAATGATGAGCTCAGATAAATTCATTGTCATTCAATTTTTTTAATTTTTAAAAAGTTTTATTTGGTTTTTTTTTGAAGGGGGAAGGCAGGGCAGTTGGGGTTAAGTGACTTGCTCAAGGTCACACACCTAGTAAGTGTGTCAAGTATCTGAGGTTGGATTTGAACTCAGGTCTTCCTGACTCCTGGGCCAGTGCTCTACTCACTGCGCCACCTAGCTGTCCCACGTCGCTCAATTTTTAACACCTCCCCCTTTTATTGTAACTTGTTCCTAGGGCTGGACCACAAGGCTGACCAAAAGCTTTTGCCCAATAGACAAATGATCAATGGATATAAACAAGTAATTATGGAAAAAGTCTATATCTACACCAAAAACATTTTACTAGCCTTTAGTAAAGAACAAAAAACAAAGTAGATACCCTCTGATTGAGAAATAGCTAAACAAATTGTGGCACATGGAATATTACTGTCTTATAAGAAACATACTGTTGTTTGTCCTTCATTTTCAAAGAGGACCATGACATCAGGAAAGTGATACCATGACATACAAGTGAATTGGATTTAAATGAGGGAGGGCTATACAAAATCACCAGTGTCACTTTCTTCTCCAGAGTCATCCCACTGCTACTAATCTTAATTAAGAAACATGAAAAGAGAGAAGAATAGAAAGACTTGCATGAACTGATGTAAAGTGAAATAAGCAGAACAAGAAAAATAAAATACACAAAGTCTATAATAATGTAAATCAAATCAAGGCTGAAACATCTGAATGATGCAAAATTATGAAGAACAAGCTTGGCCTCAAAGAAGAGATATGAGATGATATCTCCTCCAACTTCTCTGAAGAGGCAGAGTGTCCACAGATGTGGAACATTACACATAATGTCATATTTTTAATGTCTTGATTGGTTTTGCTAGATTTCAAGCAATTTTTCCATCTTATTTCTTTCATTTTAAAAACTCTGTTGGGGCAGGTAGGTGGCACAGTGAGTAGAGCACTGGCCCTGCAGTCAGGAAGACCTGAGTTCAAATCTGGCCTCAAACACTTGACATGCTTACTAGGTGTGTGACCTTGGGAAAGTCACTTAACCCCAATTGCCCTGCCTTCCCCCCTCCAAAAACAAACAGATAGATAGATAGATAGATAGGTATAGATAGATAAATGAATGAATGAATGAATTAATAAGTAAGTAAATAAATAAATGAAAAGGAGTTTGGTAGTATCCTTTAAAAACTCTCTTATCAGGAATGGCACTCTGGGAGGAGAGTCGGAAAAAAGGATTTGGAGGAAATCTAGAATATGTGAAAACAAAAGATATTAATAAAAATATAAAAGAACTGCCTTCATATTAAAGTCCTTATATATCCTTCCTTCCAATATTATGTCCCCTTTCTGACTTAAAGTCTCATGGGAAAAGCACTTGAATTGCAGTCAGAAGAGGGAAGGGAAAGAAGAAAGGGAAGAGGTATTTATATTAGCATCTACTGGGTGCCAGTTCTATTCTAGAACTCCTTCTACCAGTGTAGATGGAAACTCCATCTTGTCTAACATTCATAGAAGTAAAGTAACTTGCCTATGGTTACACAGTGTCAGAGATGGGATTTGAACCCAGGTCTTTCTGACTTCAAGTCCAGGATTTTATCCCCCATGCCACACTTTATGCCTCTTTAAGACATTGTTATCTTCTCAGTAGCCTAGGTTTGGGGACCCATTTGATAGTTCTCTCACTCTAAACCCCATACCTCATCTGTCAATTCTGCCTTTACAGGTCCTTCTCAACTAATTTTTTACCTTCTTCTCCCACTCTCAACACCACAGTCCAAACCCTTATCAACTGTTGCCTGGACTGTTGCAACAACCTATCAACTGGCTACTTTGCCATTATACTCTCTCCAGTCTAATTTGTTCTCACCACCAATGTAAGAGTAATCTTTCTGAAACACCAATTTCATCATATCATTCCCTTGCTTAGATACATTAGTACGACTACCAATAACCTAGAAAATAAAGCTCAAAATATTTAACTTGTAATTCAATGCACCCTCCTCAATATTTCCCCAATCTACCATTCCAGTCTTATTTTGTAACCTTCAAATCTTTAGCTAAGAAGTCTTTCAAAAACATAGCTTTCCATTTACACCTGGGCGTTTTTGTTCCCCTTCACTTTCCTTCTTAAGGAATAGCAGATAACTATGAAAGGAAGGAGAGAGAGAGATGGGGGATGGAGAACATACCAGGTGGCACAAGAAATAATGAGACAGATTTAATGAGGGTGCAGAGATGGTGGCTTGAAAAGAGGGACTCAATGTGAGTATGTACCATGGCATAGCTAAACTGTGTAGAGTACATTTCCAGTACTTATACAGTAGGTCTATAATATATGTTGGTTAAATTGAATTGAATTCACTTATATTTCTAAGTTCAGTGTTAGAAGTCAAAGTAGTCAGATTTTTTCCTTCTTTCTTCTTCTGCCTATTTTCTATCCCATTTTTTTCTCTTTATGTAAGAATGGAATTGGACATGGGTGCATGTGTATGTGTGTGTGTGTGTGTGTGTGTGTGTGTGTGAGAGAGAGAGAGAGAGAGAGAGAGAGAGAGAGAGATTCTTTTACTTTTAAAATCTAATTTAAAAAATGAGAAATTGTTTTATTTGAACCTCACTTGGTTTATAGTGATTAGGGAACAGTTTACAACCAATAAAGAAGAAATGACTGTAAGGTACTGCCTCTTTTTTACATAGACATTTTATTTGCTGAAAGGGTCAGGAAAAAGACATTTATGTAAGGAAAACACATAGAAATACAATTTGAAGAAACACATTTCTGAGGACCTGAGATGAACTAGCATTTCAGATAAATAGTACTAAGAGAATCTGGCTAAAAAGCAGCTCTGAGGCAACACACCCTGACTGATGGTAGAGACAGTTATTTTTTCCCCCAGTAGCCAATTTGAATTTGACTGTTTTTAAGATTTTGGAATTCATCGTTGATACATTTGGCATCAAAGAACTTTTGAACCTGTCAATATTTTTCATATTAGAGCTTAAGTGGTGTAATTCAAAAATATGTACTTATTAATTTAATTAATATATTTCCAAAATAAAATTTTATTGAGAAGAATGGCAATGCTTTACACATTTTTCCAAATCTCTTTAATGTCTGGCTTAAGAGAAGACAACTGCTTTGGCATTCAGTCTGTTATTTTGGTTGCAGTATATAAAGAAAATCCAGCTTTACATAGACATATAGTTGGAGAGGGTAGTAGCATTTTAATAGAAATATAACATTTTAATATTATTTTAAAAATAGTTTTGACCTTGTATACCCATTAAAATAGTCTCTCTGACCCCTAGGGTCAGTGGACCACACTTTGAGAATGACTGCCTTAGAAGTTTGGCTGTATTTCCCTCTATTGTCTTCTCTGGCTAGAAAGGAAGAAACTCTTCATATCCCAAAGTCCAGGCCTCCGTAGCTCTGTAGATTCAAGGCTTGCCACTGAAAAAATGTAATGTTAACGTTTTGCTAAGTGTTTTGCTAGCAGTGTTAAACTGCTTTCTTGTCCTGAGACTAGCAGAGAAGCAGCTTTCTCTAAAAGGAGGATGAAGAATCTCAGAAGAGAAGGTTCTTTCCTGGAAGGTGACACATGGTTTAGATTATTCTCTTAAGAGACCAAGGTCATCAAGACCTGTTTTCCAAAGTCAAAAGTTACCCTGAATAGATGGGTCTCCTTCCTCATATACCTCTTTAAGAAGTTTCTGTAGGTTTGTACTGCCTCTTTCTATCATGGATTACTCATTTCTGGGAGAGTGTGACCCAGGTTTATGGCTAAGCTGTTGTGTTTTATTGTTTTTGTTCTCGCTTCCTGTTGACTAAATGCCATATTATGGTTATTCTTGCTTTTTTCTTGGTTAGTAAATGCTTAATGGGTAAGAGTCAATGATATTATGACTGGTTTTATAGGTGGGAAGTGTGCTCTTAGGGATTCAAGATCTGTAGTGGCAAGTAGGAGACAACGTATGCCCCACACTAGGGTTATCCCTAGATCTTTAAGAGTGAGTTGTAGCCACATGGTGGCTGTGGCCATGTCCTCCCTTCCCCCAAGCCCCAGAAAATCTCCCTAGATCTAGCATCATGCATGTTGGCTGGGGCAAGTGAGCGAGCTCATAGAGAGAGAGAGAGAGAGAGAGAGAGAGAGAGAGATAAAGGAGCATCGGTGTCACTTCATAAGAAACATTTTTCTGTCTGTACTAAATATTTTTATGATATTTGACACATATAATTATGTTGTACTATCTCATGGGTTGCCATGTTGGTTGTCTTACTGAGGCTGTAGTAGGTTATCAACAGGCTGGCACAGATAAATGGCATGCAAGATAATAAAGCACATGTGTGCTGAAAAATGAGTGGGCTTTTCATGTGGTTAGGATGACAAAGAAGAGATATACAGCCTGAGTGCAATGTTGATACCCTCAGTATATTTGTAATATGAGGTATCACTGTGGATCATTAGAGACCAGCACTCGCAGTGGCTTCAATGAGCTTAGTCTTTCAAGGGAAATTGAATTGAGTCCCAAGTTCAATTTTAGGGTTCTGTCTGGGAGAGGTATAGAGTTACTCATGAAACTAACATGACATGTGACATGAGAGCCCCCATCTATCTCCCATTCTAGAAATGAAGGGTCTTAGTACCCTTCATAAGTAAACAAATAAAAACTCCTCAGGGTTCTCTATTAGTGCATACTCTGATCTCAAGCAACAACTTGTCTGCAGAAAAATTGAACAAATTTGTTCATTTACAAATGTTAGTTAGGTTTACACATCATCATCCACCACGGGGATTAACACAATAAGACACATGTCATCTTTGCCTAAATGGTGGGAGGAGGCTTGGGAAGGAGAAATAAGAGGTCTTCCAACTGCCTGGTTTCTAAGCCAAGGGGGAGGAAATAGAGAGTGGATAAATTCACCAGGTCAAAGAAGCACTCCAAGGTCAATACATCAAGGCAAACAACAAATTTATTACAGGAGAATTATGCTTTTCATGAATTAGTGAGCCAGACAAGACTGTCACTGTATGTCATTATTTCAACTTGCGGTAGAGATGCCCTTCATTTGTTACTGAGCAACCACTCCTGGGTCCCTCTCCTGTCTAAGGAACTGAAAAGTTCTTGGGCTTCTCCATCTCTAATGTCTCCCACCTCCAATGATCTCTCAGTTCCTCTTACTAGCAGACAAAAACTACATTTCCCAGTAGTCTTTGCTATTGGTACAGAGTTACATGTTGAAGAATTTAGAAGCTCACCAGCAGGTCTGAGAATCATCTGCTGAAAATTTATGGAAAGACATATTTGGATGAGAAGATATGGAGTGGTCAAAATGCTGGATTAGTGACATACTTGGCATAGAACATTGGCAAAGTTGAGAATTTCCAGAGGAGGATAACCAGGGTGATGAAGGGCCTTAAAATCAGGTCACATGAGGATCAGCTAAGGGACCTGGGAATGTGGATCCTGGAAGAGAGAAGACTTGGGGATGGAGGATATATGATAGCTGCCTTCCCTTATTTGAAGGGTCATCACACAGAAGAAGAATTGTACTTGTTCTATGTGTCCCCATGGAACAGAGTAGATGTTTGGAAGGGGTATATTTAAGTTTAATGTCAGGAGACATTTCCTACCCATTAGAGCTATTCAGAACTAGAACGGGGAAGGGTAGTCAGTTTCCCTTTAGTTGAGGTCTTTTAGTAAAGGCTGGCTATTCACTTGTCTGGCTGAATTACAAAACACGTCAACATTCTTGGTTCACTGCCAGAAAGCTTTAGTTGGTAGATAAAGAAAATCCAAAGTAACAGGGTTCTTCCAAGACAGCTGAGGGGGGTAATTTCACAATTTTTATATAATTTTTTTTATTTAAATTTATTTATTTAACATATTTGGTTTTCAGCATTGATTTTCACAACAGTTTGAATTACAAATTTTCTCCCCATTTCTACCCTCCCCCCCACTCCAAGATGGCATATATTCTGGTTGCCCTGTTCCCCAGTCAGCCCTCCCCTCTATCACCCCCCTCCCCTCTCATCCCCTTTTCCCTTCCTTTCTTGTAGGGCGAGATAAATTTCTACGCCCCATTGCCTGTGTATCTTATTTTTTAGTTGCATGCAAAAACTTTTTTTTTGTTTGTTTTTGAACATCTGTTTTTAAAACTTTGAGTTCCAAATTCTCTCCCTTCTTCCCTTCCCACCCACCCTCCCTAAGAAGTCGAGCACTTCAACCTAGGCCACGCGTGTATCATAATGTATAACCCTTCCACAATACTCATGTTGTGAAAGGCTAACTACATTTTGCTCCTTCCCAACCCATCCCGCTTTATTGAATTTTCTCCCTTGACCCTGTCCCCTTTCCAAAGTGTTTGTTTTGATTACCTCCACCCCTATCTGCCCTCCCCTCCATCATCCCCCCCCCTTTTATTTTTTTTTAATCTTCCTCCCTCTTCTTTCCTGTGGGGTAAGATACCCAACTGAGTATGTATGGTATTCCCTCCTCAGGCCAAATCTGATGAGAGCAAGGTTCACTCATTCCCCCCTCACCTGCCCTCTCCCCTCCTCCCACAGAACTGCTTCCTCTTGCCACCTTTATGCGAGATAATCCACCCCATTCTATCTCTCCCTATCTTCCTCTCTCAGTGTGTTGCTCTCTCATCCCTTAATTTCATTTTATTTCTTTTAGATATCTTCCCTTCATCTTCAACTCACCCTGTGTCTGCTCTCTCTCTTTTACATATATATATATATACATATACATATACACATACATATACATATATATGTATATATATACAAAACACACATATATACATACATACATACACATTCACTTATATATATACATAAACATATATATATATATATATATATATATATATATATATATATATATATATATATATATATATATGCATATTCTCTTCAACTACCCTAATACTGAGGTCTCATGAATCATACACATCATCTTTCCATGTAGGAATGTAAACAAAATAGTTCAACTTTAGTAAGTCCCTTGCAATTTCCATTTCTTGATTACCTTTTCATGCTTCTCTTGATTTTTGTGTTTGAAACTCAAATTTTCTATTCAGTTCTGGTCTTTTCACTGAGAAAGCTTGAAAGTCCTCTATTTTATTGAAAATCCATATTTTGCCTTGGAACATGATACTCAGTTTTGCTGGGTCGGTGATTCTAGGTTTTAATCCTAGCTCCATTGACCTCCGGAATATCGCATTCCAAGCCCTTCAATCTCTTAATGTAGAAGCTGCCAGATCTTGGGTTATTCTGATTAGGTTTCCACAATACTCAAATTATTTCTTTCTGGCTGCTTGCAGTATTTTCTCCTTGATCTGGGAGCTCTGGAATTTGGCGACAATATTCCTAGGAGATTTCTTTTTGGGATCTATTTGAGGAGGTGATCAATGGATTCTTTCAATTTCTATTTTGCCCTGTGGCTCTAGAATATCAGGGCAGTTCTCCTTGATAATTTCTTGAAAGATGGTATCTAGGCTCTTTTTTTGATCATGGCTTTCAGGTAGTCCAATAATTTTTAAATTATCTCTCCTGGATCTATTTTCCAGGTCAGTGATTTTTCCAAGGAGATATTTCACATTGTCTTCCATTTTTTCATTCCTTTGGTTCTGTTTTATAATATCCTGATTTCTCATCAAGTCACTAGCTTCCACTTGCTCCAATATAATTTTTAAAGTAGTATTTTCTTCAGTGGTCTTTTGGACCTCCTTTTCCATTTGGCTAATTCTGCCTTTCAAGGCATTCTTCTCCTCATTGGCTTTTTGGAGCTCTTTTGCCATTTGAGTTAGTCTGTTTTTTAAGGTGTTGTTTTCTTCAGTGTATTTTTCAGTATTTTTTTGGGTCTCCTTTAGCAAGTCATTGACTTGTTTTTCATGGTTTTCTCGCATCCTTCTCATTTCTCTTCCCAATTTTTCCTCTACTTCTCTAACTTGCTTTTCCAACTCCTTTTTGAGCTCTTCCATGGCCTGGGACCAGTTCCTGTTTTTCTTGGAGGTTTCTGTTGTAGGCTCTTTGACTTTATTAATTTCTTCTGTCTGTATGTTTTGGTCTTCTTTGTCAGCAAAGAAAGAATGCAAAGTCTGAGACTGAATCTGGGTGCGTTTTCGCTGCCTGGCCATATTCCCAGCCAACTAACTTGACCCTTGAGTTTTTCAGTGGGGTATGACTGCTTGTAGATTTACAGAGTTCTATGTTCCATGTTTGGGGGGGAGGTGCCAGCTCTGCCACACCAGCACTGCTCCTTCCCGAAGAACCCCCAACCCGAACTGGGCTTAGATCTTTGGCGGGCTGTGCACCCCTGCTATGATCCGCCACTTAATTCCTCCCACCAGGTGGGCCTGGAGCCGGAAGTAACAACAGCTGTAGCTGCCCCACCTCCGCTGCCCCCGGGGCTGGAAGCCGAACCGCGAACTCCTTCTACTCCCGCAGCTTTTCCCACTAACCTTCTCCACAGTCTTTGGTGTTTGTGGGTTGAGAAGTCTCCTAACTGCCGCAGCTCACTGAATCAGGGTGCTAGGGCCCCCTCCGCCCGGTTTCTGGTCTGGATGGTCCACGCTGCTCAGGCTGGGCTCTGCTCCACTCTGTTCCCAGCTCCCAGCTCCCAGCTCCCAGCTCTGTGTGAGATAGACCTCTCCCAGAGACCATCCAGGCTGTCCTGGCCTGGAGCCCTGCTTCCCTCTGCTGTTTTGTGGGTTCTGCCATTCTAGAATTGGTTCAGAGCCATTTTTTACAAGTTTTTGGAGGGTCTCGGTAGGGAGCTCATGCTATTCCCTGCTTACCAGCTGCCATCTTGGCTCCGCCCTTCTATATAATTTTAAGTAGAAGATAAACACCATCTATAGAATTAAATTTCATTTAGGATGAAAAAATCTAACTATAAAAGGATTAAAATACAGAAGGTAATACTTACATAAAATGTAAAGAAATACATACTGTCTCCAGAATTGGCTATTAAACATCTCAAACTAGATATCCCATAGACCAATTTTTTTCCTTTTTTAAAAACATTTTAAATTTTTAAATTAATTTTAAGCATTCTTTTCTTTTAAAATTTTGAGTTCTAAAGTCTGTCCCTACCTCTCACCCTTCCCCTACCCACCGAGAAGGCAAGCAATATGATATCATTTATACATGTGAAATCATGAGAAACATAATTAGCCATTTTTTTGTAAATTTTAAAAATTTTAAACTTAAGTACAAAATAAGAAAAGAAAAAAAATTGTCATGTGAACAGCGGAGCATAAAAGAGGATTCAAAATATAAAGCAATACATTTCCATTTCAAGAAAGTCTATGTAATAAATACTATATATTGTGTTCAGAACTGCACATCTTTTCTTTACTTCCTTGTAGGTTTTATTTTGTTCTCTGCTGTTCACTTTTTACTCCCCCACCTCCCCTGACCTACCTCAGAAGGCTACAATTGAGTGTGATACACACAAACACACACATATATATACACTTTCATATATGCCTACACATAAGCATATATACATAAATATATGCACACACATATATACTTACACATACATATACATAGATATTTATAATTATGCACACATATACACATACACAGTCACATGCACCTATGTAAGACCGTACTATACTTGTTTGTGCTCTGTTTCTCTGAAGGTAGATAACATCTTCCTTCATAAGTCCAAGTCTTTCTATATTTTTCCAAATCCTCCAACTCATCATTTCCTACACCACAGCAACATTCCCACCCCAGACTGTTTAGTTATTTTAAGTGGTCTAAAACACTATTGATGAATATCATTGATGTATAATATAGCTTTCCTATTTTTCTTTTGATTAAATCTATTTTAGCTTTAACCTTGTTTGAGATCATGATTACTACCCCCACTTTTTCCCTAAAAAATTCTACTCCTGATCTTTATTTGATGTTTGTCTGTATCTCTTATTTCCTACCCCTCCTAACTCTTCCACTTTACTTCTATCTGTTACCTGCCCTCCTATTATTTAACCTACCCCCCCCCCCCCCCCCCCCCCCCGCCAAGGATCCCTCCCTTATTCTCTCCCTCCCACCCTTCCGCCTTGCTCTTTGGTTTCTATCTGAATTTAGAAGACTGTTATAGCCTTTCAAAATTTTTATCTATATCTATATTATTCCCTCATTATCCCATCCCCACTAATACCCTTCTATACTCCCTTTTTCCTATTTCCTCAACCTCTTATTTCTTTATAAAATTAGAAGACTTATCCCTTCTAAATGTATATATTGTTCTCTATTTAACCCAGATCTGATGTAAAGTTCCCTCTACAAGCTCCCCTGCCCCATCCTCTTAGCCATTTCTTTCTTTCTAAATTTAGAATATTTAAATACCCATCTAGATATATCTGTACTATTCCCTCTTTAACCCATTCCCAATGAGAGCAGGGTTCTAAAACTACCAGCTCACCTTCTCCATTTGATTCCTCTGTGTCATTTCTTCCTCTCTCACCTCAGTTGTATAAGATAATTTCTCTTTTTGCCTTTTCCTGGATGGTATTACTTTATAGAATCATACCATACTCAGCTCTACCCCAATCTTTCTTTCAAGCTCCCCGATTACTAATTACGGTCTTAGACATACAGTTTGCATTTCCTCATATAAAAAGTCAACAGTCTGTCCTTATTGACTCCCTTGTAATTAGTCTTTGATATTTGCCTTATATTTCCCTTGAATCTTGCAAGTCAAATTTTCTATTAAGTTCAGGTCTTTTTGCTATTGCAAAATCCTGAAAGTTGGGTAATTCATTGAATATCCATTTTTGTTGTTGTTTAGGATTTTGTTTAACTTTGTTGGATATGATATTTTCTGCTACAACCTGAGTTTTTTCACTATTTGGTATATAGTATTTCAAGACCTGTGGTCTTTTAGCGTAGCTGCTGCTAGGTCTTGTGTGATTCTAATTGTGGCTCTGACACATTTTATTTTTTTTCTTGTTTCTTGTAATATTTTCTCCTTGAGCTGGGGGTGTCAGAATTTAACTATGGTTTTCCTCATAGGATATCTTTCAGGTGGTGATCTGTGTATTTTTTCTATTTCTACTTTCCCCTCTTGTTCTAATATTTCAAAAAAAATTCTGTTTGTTTCTTGTATTATTGTATCAAAATTCTTTATTTAATCATAACTTTCAGGTAATCCAATCATCTTATGTTTTCTTGATGTGTTCTCCACATCAGTTGTTTTTCTTATGAGATGTTTCACATTCTCTTCTATTTTTTATTCTTTATATTTTGTTTTATTATTTCTTGTTCTCTTATAACTTTGCTGGCTTCCTCTTGCTCAATTCTAATTTTGAAGGAGTTGTTTTCTTCCTTAATATTCTGGATCTCCTTTTCTAGTTGGTTAATTTTCTTTTCAGAATTTTCTTTTTTTCCCTTGGATTGTTCTTATTTTTTCAAACAATTTTTCCTCAATCTTTCTCATTTGATTTTAAAAGTCCTTTAAAAGTTCTTCTATGAATTCTTTTTAGGCAGATGGCCATTTGACATTACCCTTTGGGTCAGGAGAGGTTTTTTTTTACTTCAGTATCCTCCTATGAAGGTGAACCCTGGTCTTCTCTATTCCCATAGTAACTTTCTATAGCTGGGTTCTTTCTCCTTTGCCTGCTCATTTTTTTCTTGTAATCACCTGTAGTCCTGGGGTGTAGTCCTAGGGTTTCAGAGATGGTGCCTCTGGCCTCAAGTCCTCTTTCAGTTTTCTGCTTTGGCCAGGGACAGAAACCAAGAACTCTGCCCTCCTATAAGTGTCCACAGCCAGCAAAGTCCCCACCCCACTGCTTTTGCACTCATCAGGCACATGCTGGTTCCTTCTCGCCCAGGGCCACATCTTGGCAGCACAGCTGGGACTGGCATCTCTTATCAACAGAGGTTCCCTCAAACTGCTGCTCAGATGCCTGACAACCCACATTGCCTGGGAAGTGAAAATTCCTGTGGCTGGGGCTGAGGCTACCTCTCAACCCAGCTAACCTCAGGGCTTGCTGCTTGCTGTTTCAGCAGAACTACCCTGGAGGTGTTTACACTTTACAAGGACTAAACCTTGGTCCTGAGATTTTTCTTCCATTCTCCAGTTGTCCCAGGAGGACTACTGTTCTGCCCCAACTCTTGTTTATTTTTCTGGTCTACATTCTCTGTGGCGTACTTTTGTCTTGTTTGTGGGGGAAATCTGGAGAGCTTGGAATTTTCTGACCTACTCTGCCATCTTCCCAGAATCTTCTCTCTAGCCATATTGTTTTTTAAAAGACACAAAAATAAGGAAAGTGAGATAATCATACTTCAATTTGCACTGAGTTCATCAGTTCTCCCTCTAGAGGTTTTTTCCTAGAGCATTTTTTTCATCAAGAGTCTTTTGGATTATTGTATTGACCAGAGTAGCCAAGTCTTTCATAGTCAATCATCATTACAGCATTGCTGTTACTGTGCACAATGATAGCCCAGTTCTTCTCACTTTACTTTGCATCAGTTCACATAGATCTTGCCATGTTTTTCTGAAATTACCTCCCCCCCATCATTTTTTCTAGCACTATAGTGCTCCACAATCATATGCCACAGCTTGTTCAGACATTCTCCAATTTATGAGCATCCCCTTGATTTCCAATTCTTTAGTGCCACAAAAAGAGCTGCAATAATATTTTTTGTATATATGGGTCCTTTTCTTTTTCCTTTGATCTCTTTGGGATAAAGTTCTAATAATGGTCCTGCCATGTCAAAGAATATGTACAGTTTTATAACCCTTTGGGCATAGTTTAAAATTGTTTTATAGAATGGTGGAACCAGTTAACCATCCAATAGCAGTTCATTAATGTACCTATTTTTTCCTCATTTCCTCCACCATTTGTTATTTCTGATAGGTGTGAGGTGGTACCTCAGAGTTGTTTTAATTTACCTTTCTCTAATCAATAATGATTTAGAATGTTTTTTTCATATGACTATTGATAGCTTTTGATTTTTTCTTCTGAAAACTGCCTGTTTATATCCTTTTACATCACTTGTCAATTAGGGGACTCAATTTTATATTTGATGTATATTTGAGAAATGAGACCTTTATTTGCAGTATAAGTTTTTGATATTACTTCATTGTACTTTTTAGTGCAATGTAGCTTCTCTGATTTTCTCCTTAAATAGGTTTATTTTTGCTTTAGCTTTGTCTGGGATCATGATTGCTACCCTTGCCTTTTTTTTGCTTCACCTGAAGCATATTTGATTCTGCTCCAGCCCTTCATTTTAACTCTGTGAGTGTCTTTCTGTTTTAGGTGTGTGTCCTGTAAATAACTTATTGTTAGATTTTGATTTCTAATCCATTCTTCTATCTGCTTCTATTTTATGGGTGAGTGTAATGGCAAACAAAGTGGGACATTTTGTTGTCTTTTGTTTTCAAGTGCTTCTCACCACTAAGGCAATCAATACCTTTGATAGAGTCTTGCCTTTTTTTGTAGGAAGGCCCACACCCTTTTACTAGTTAGGTCATGAGAGGCATGAAACACTCAATAGGTGTGAAGTGCTCTGACCATGAAGAAGTGTATAAATACTCTGAGGTTAGCATTTGTTTGGGGCTCACTCATTAGAAGAGTATTGGCATGGAGACTCTGGGTAGCTGTTAAGGAGCCCCCTGACTTTGAAAACCCACATGTTGATGCTTTTCTCTCTGGTAACTATGTATGTATAGCTTTGGTCAGACAGCTAGAAGCCTGTCTGTTGATTTGTGTTATTTGGTCTGTTTATATTTTCTCTGTTTGTAATTTCTATTTGTATTTGCTCTGAAGTTCAGGGTGCTGAATTTTTTTCCCTGGACTAAGTGAATGATATATGCATGTTTGATTAAAGTGAGATTGTAACTCCCTTTAAGCTGCTTTCCTTAGAAAAGCAGATCAAGGAACCTGTGCTAGCAGGCCTTCTGTGTGCTGGTGTTATCAGCCTTGCACAGCCACAGTAGCAGCAAGCAGCATTGTTGTTATAGTGACTTAATCCCATTCACAGTCACAGTTATACTTTTACTCATTGTATATTTCCCTCCATCCCATTTTCTCTGTTTCTTCTTTCTTCTCCTTCTCTCTCTCTCTCTCTCTCTCTCTCTCTCTCTCTCTCTCTCTCTCTCTCTCTCTCTCTCTTTATCCTGGCCCTCCTCAAAAGCCTATTTTACCTCTAACCAGGGCCCCCCTTAATCTACCTTCCTTTTTGTCATTCCCAAACCCCTTTCACTTATCCTCTTCCTCTCCTATTTCTCTACTGGATAAGATAGATTTCTATAGGATATGTATTCTTCCTTCTTTGAATCAATTCCAATGAGACTAAAGTTCAAGTATTGTCCACCCTGCCATTTACACCTTCATTGTACAAGCTCTTCTTTGTGTGCCTTTTTTACATAAGAAAATTTGTCCCGTTTTACCTCTCCCTTCCCCCTTCTCCCTGTGCGTCCTTCCTTTTCACTCCTTTGTTTTGGAGATCATTCCAATGTAATCTACTCACCCCCATGCTCTCTGTTTATGTAAACTCTTTTTAATTACCCTAATAATGATAAAGTTCTTAGAAGTTACATGTATCATCTTCCCATAAAGGAATGCAATTAGTTTAACTTTATTGAGTCTCTTGGTTGCCCTTTAATGTTTTTCTTTTAAAATTTCTCTTGACTCTTGTGTTTGAATGTCAGATTTTCTATTTTGCTCTGGTCTTTTCATCAAGAATGTTCAAAAGTCCTCTATTTCATTAGAAACCTAGTTTTTCTTCCCTGAAGGGTTGCACTCAGTTTTTTGGGGGTAGGTTATTCTTGGTTCTAATCCTACCTGCTTTGCCTCCTGGAATATCATATTCTAAGTCCTCTGCTCCTTCAATATGGAAGCTGCTAAATGTTGTGTGATGTTAATTGTGGCTTCAGGATATTTGAGTTATTTCTTTCTGGCTGCTTGTAATATCTTCTCCTTCACTTAGGAGCTCTGGAATTTGGCTATAATATTCCTGGGAGTTTTCATTTTAGGATCATTTTCAGGAGGTCATCGGTGGATTCTTTCAGTTTCCGTTTTACCCTTGGATCTAAGACATCAGGGAAGTTTTCCTTGATAGCTTCTTGAAATATGATGTCTAGGCTCTTTCTTTGATCATGGCTTTCAGGTAGTTCAATAATTCTCAAGTTATCTCACATCAATCTATTTTCAGGTCAGATTTTTTCCCCTAATGAGGTATTTCACATTCTTTTTCTATTTTTTATCCTTTTGACTTTGTCTGATTGTTTCTTGATGTCTCATGGTGTCACTAGCTTCCACATACCCAATTCTAATTTTTAAGGTATTACTTTCTTTAGTGAGCTATTGTGTCTCCTTTTCCATTTGGCCAATTCTGCTTTGTAAGGAGTTCTTTTCTTCAATGGATTTTTGTACCTCTTTTATCATTTAACCAATTCTGTTTTTTAAGGTTTTTTCCCTTCAATATTTTTTGGTGCCTCTTTTACCAAGCTGTTCATTCTCTTTTCATAATTGTCTTGCATTGCTCCAATGTCTTTTCCCAATTTTTCCTCTACCACTCATCTCTTTCTTTAACTTTTTGGGTTTGGGTCCACTTTTTCTTTGAGGCTGTTTTTGGGAAAGGTGTTTTCACACTGTTCTTCCTATGAGTTTATGTCTTGGTCTTCCCTGCCACTATAGTAGCTTTTTATGGTTAATTGTTGTTGTTTGCTCATTTTACAGCCTGTTTTTTTACTTTAAACTTTATGTTAAATTCAGGCTTAGCTCCCAAGGGGTGGTGAGGCACTGTCCCAAACTTCAGGTGTTTTCCATGCTGCTGTTTTCAGATTTAGTTCTGGGGGTCTGCAAATTTTTGGTGTTTCCAAGTGCATGTGATCCTAGGAGATCCTAGGTCACTGTTATCTCAGTTTGCATTCTGGTCTTTGTCTTGGAAGGGACTTCACTCACCCACAACTGCAAGTACTAGTTGTCCTCTTTGCTTTGGAATTGTGGCCAGGGCCCCTACTCCCTTATGGCAGACCAGCAGCACTTCTCTCTGCCCTGGAACTTCGTATGTGCAATAGAGTTGCAAAATCAGTGCCAGCTGTACCTAGTGGCAACAAAGGGGTACCTGTAATCTCTTTCTGACCAATTATCTGATCCCTTTACTGTCTCTGGACTGAGAATTTCCCAAGATGCTGTTGCTGCAGTCACTGTTGCTCCTGCTACATACTTGAGCTCTGGACAGGCTGGTGTCATAGACTTTTCCTACCAACCTCTTCAATTTTCTTAGGCAAGAAAAATATCACATCCTAGTCTTTTGATGGCTCTTTGGCTTCAAAATTTGATTTGAAGTATTATTTTAAAGTCTGTTGGAGGGGAATTTTGGAGAGTTAGGCTGGGAAGCTGTCCCTAATCTGCCTTCTTGGCTCCACCATCCCATAGACTTCTTAAACTCAACATGTCCAAAATGAACTCATTATTTTCCCCCATCCCAAACTCTTTCCTCTTCCTAACTTCCCTATTACTGTTGAGGGTACTATCAACCTCCCAAGCCCCAGGCTCATAATCTAGGTGTCATTCTTGACATTCACTCTTTCATTTCCAATAAGTTGTCAGATCCTATTGTTTCTACTTTCATTTTATTTCTCATATATGGCCTCTTCTGTCTTCTGACACTGTCAACACCCTGTGCAAGCCCTCATCACCTTATGTCTGAACTCTTGTAATGGCCTATTGGTTGGTCGCCCTGCCTCAAGTCCTTCCTTCATTTCAGTTCATAAAATTATTGGTAAGCCTCTTGCTAAACAGAAGGTCTGACCATGTCATCCCCTTCTTTAATCAACTCCAATGGCTCCCCATTACCTACAAGATCAAATACAAAATTCTCCGGCTCTTAAAATCCTTCAAAATCTCACCTCTTTCTACCTTTCCAGTCTTCTTATGTCTTACTCTCCATGCACTCTTCAATCCAGTGACACTGGCCTCCCTTATTTCTCTTTTGTATATTACTCCATCTCTGAACTCTGAGCATTTTCGTTTAGAATTATGGCTGTCCCCCGTGCCTAGAATGTCTCCTTCTTCATCTCCACCTACACATCTCTGGCTTCATTCAAGTCTTAGTTAAAGTCTCACCTTCTGTCTTTTCCATTCCTCCTTAATCTTTGTAATTTCCTTCCTTCTAAGACTACCACCAATTTATACACACATACACACACATATGTGTATGTATATATGTATATGTATATATACACATATACACATATATGTGTGTACATATATGAATATATGTGAGTATTTGTGTGTGTGTGTGTATATTGTTTGCACGCTGTTCCTTTCTTTGGATTGTAAACTCTTTGAGAGCAAGAACTATTTTATCTTAACCTTTCTTCGTACTCCTGACACTTAGAACAGTGCCTCGTACATGGTGGTGTTTAATAAGTGTTAGTTGACTTACCTTGACTGTTTATTGACTTTTGAAGGAAGTTATGAAATGTTTTCATGTGGTCAGATCTGAACTCAGGTACATGAGTCTTCTTGACTCCAGGCCCAAGTGTTCTATCCATTGTACCACCTAGCTGCCCCCAAAACATTCATATATACACATGAATTTATGAATGTGTACATATATGTATATGCATACATATGAATATGCACTTGTATGTACATAAACATGTGTACAGATATGCATATATGTACATGAATATACATACACAGACATAGATACACATATATATTTATGTAGAAGAAATCCATCTGTGTGAAAATATTCAGGTGGGGTGAGTCCATGGGCAAAATTTTCAAATGGAAAATCCACTTCCTTTTCTGAAGTATCTCCCCTGACCCCCCATAAACTTAATGCTGTTATGAAAATCATTTTAACATCCTACTTAAGCTTATTCTCCATCTACAATGTTTCACTTTTGGCCTAAAGTCCATGATAAGGCTATCATTGCAATTTTCAATGCCCTTTTCCAAAATTATGATTTTAAGTGAGATATCTTAATTTTAGAGGGGCATCATTTATGTTAAGACTAACAACTAAATGTGGGTTAATGTATACAGCAGAGAAAAACAATGAACATTTCAATTTGCATTTTCATTCCAAGGATAATTATACACTTCTATTTCCAAGGTTAATTATTTAAACTTTTCTGTATTGATCAGATGCATCAATATATCAAAATATTTGCTAAGACTTTCAAAATTCAAGAACTTGCATTTAGTAATGGCCATAATCAAGTACCCTAGCATACCCAGGATGGCCTGCTAGGACAAGTTCTTTAACCTGTTTTTCTAGGAAAGACTTCTCAAAAAGGGGTTAACAATCCTCCTTTTAATTACATTCACTAGTTCAGGGGAAGGGTCAACACCTTGAACGTCAGAGAAGATACAACTAGAGAAATTAACATAAAGACCAACAGTCTGAACCAAAGCAATATTTCTCTAAACTTTACATATACCACTGAATCGAGAGAGCGTTTACATCTGAGCAGTTGGGGAGCTCTGAACATATGGCTACTCAGAGTCTCAACCAGGAAATCAAAAGATCCTTCTCATAAGTGAATCCTCAAAGCAAAATACCAACTCAGAATATATATACATATATATATATACACACACACTTCTCAGAGCCAGACTCAGTGACGCAGTGCCTAATTAGAAACTAACAAAAGATGTGAAAGCCTCCCTACAAGCAAGCCTCCCTTAAGCAAGCTTCCCTCCCCCAATGGGCTCTGTGACTCAGGATGTATCACAGCCATGAGCTGGGCCAGAGCTCAAAGCAGGTCACATAGGCCTATTAATGGATGGGGAAGATCTTCCTATCTCATTAACATTACATCAAGGCATAAAGCTTAGTTTAAACAATTAGCTTTGATAATAGGAGTGTAAACAGTAGCATCATTCATAAATTTGCTCTTTTCTTCTCTGCTTTAGATCTCAGCCCACAGTTGGTTTAAAGTTGTGATTCTCAGATTAGTTCAATGTACCAGAGTTCTTTTTAGCTCTTTTAGTCCAATTCATTTTAATTTAATATAGGACAAATTGGCTTTAAAGTTCACTGTTTGAATGGTTGAATCATGCCATTCAGCTAACTGGCCAATGAAACATAAAATTACAGCACAAATATGACAAAAAGAGAAATCTGAAATTGGTGCTTTATTTCTTATATTTTTAGGAAAATATTCCTATCTAACTTTTGGAAGCTTTTTGCAAATGCCTCAAGAAAGAAGTTATTTGGAAATAGACAAAATGTTCTCTTGTTTTCAGACCCATTCTGGGAGATGATAGAAATTACAATGAAGGGCTAGATATGTCTGATGTGCTAATTTCAACTTGTTTTATACAGTAACACTTAGAATATTTCTTCCCATGTAATGGCAGAATTCACCACTTTTTTTCAAACAGCTCTTTGAAATACTTTTTGGTCTGAAGGGCCAAAAGGCTAAAATCATAGGATTAGAGATATAACGTTAGAAGGGAGCTTAAGGATCATTTGATTCAACTTACTCATTTTACAAATGAAGAAAATGAGGTCAAGTGAGATTAAATAACTTGCTCAGTATTATAACAGATATTAACCATCCCATCTGGGATTTGAACCTCTTATTCCAAAGCTAATGAATGACCTTTTTTCTATGCCTCAGTATTCCTGCTTCCTCATTTTTCTATTACTTTTTCAGTTCTTACATTGCAGGAAAGTCAATCACAGGTTGTGTGTAGTTTGTCCTATTGCAGGAAAGTCAATATGACTTTGGCTACATGCCATTCATTGATTAGGACTAGGTAAGAAATGAGGCAAAGAATGGACTCTTTTACCTAGTTAAAAAAAATCGACCTGGGAGGGGAAGATCCTCAGGGTTTCTGGCCAAAACAGAAACAACTGTGATTTACTCTCAGTCTGAGCTTTCAGGGCCCAAACAATGATCAAGTGAGGCTTGGCTTGGGATCTATTGTTGGCCAATCAATGAAAGCCAGAGTGATTTGGGTTTAAGGCTTGGTCCTTAAGAAAGAAATCTAGCCAGTAAACCATACCTCCCTCACTTAAATATAATTCACTTGCAAATCATGTCATCACCTTCCTGATGTCATGGTCCTCTTGGAGAACAAAGGACAAACAATAACAAGAACACACCAAGACCAAACTTCACTCATCCCTCTCCCCTACCCCAAGGTTCTTCTCCCTAAAGTTAACTGATTCAATTTGAGAGCAGAACTTCTCATTATTTTAAAACCCTAAGTCATGCCTATAATTTTCTCAAGATTCTTCAGGACGTTAAGGAAAGGTATACCCTCTTTTGCTCTCCTGTCTTTAGTCACTAATCCATCTATTCTCCACAGCGTAGTAGAAAAATGTGCTCAAATTGAGTGAGTGAGCAAACTGGAATTCAAAGTCTGATTCTACGACTGACTTTCTACTTCAGTGTCCTTGGGCAAGTCATTTGCTCTGGGCCTCACTTTCTTCATTTTGGAAAATAAAAGGGGTTAGGCTTTGATAAGTCTTTAGTGCTCCCCTTGTAGGAAAATGAAGAGTAATGGGCTAGACAAAAGCTCGGTTAGATAGATTGAGAACTGGATGAATGATCAGACACAAAGAGTAGTCTTTAATTATTCTTGTCAAGTAGGAAGGAAGTCTCAAGGGATCTACACACACATACACATACATGTATGCATGCACATATGTATATGTGTGTGTGTATAAACACACATAGATATCTACATATCAGATTTGTGTCTAATGGTACATAGCTGGTGTATTGTATTAAATTTTGGGTGCCACATTTTAGGAAGGATGTTAAGTAGCAGGAGACTTGATACCCACCTTGATAATGAAAGGCTTTTACCTCATACCACATGAGGACTGGTTGAAGGAGCTGGAAATATAGCCTAGAGAAAAGAAGATTTGGATCTGGGCGAGAGTGATTTGCCATTTCCTTCTCCAACTCATTTTAGAGATTGAAGGCAAACAGGATTAAGTGATTTACCTGGGGTCACACATCTGGTAAATTTCTGATGCCAGATTTGAACTCAGAAAGATGAATCTTCCTGATTTTAGGTCCAGCACTCTATCCACTACAACCATCTAGAAGTGGAGGTCTTCACATTAAGGCTAGATAAACCCTTGGTGAGTATGTTGTATCAGGGAACTTTATTCAAGTAGGGGTTTAACTGAGTAGCCACTGAAGTCTGTTCCAACTCTGAGATTCTATGGACTAGATGATCTTTAAGACTCCTTTCAACTCTCAGTGTATAACCCAGCTATGTTATGGGTGCATGGGTCATATATGGGCACATATGAGCTGCTCTCTTCTCACTATGTGGCTAATTCCTAAAATGTCTCATTAATAATTGTTTCTGGACAAAGAAGACATTTCAGATGTTCTAACACTATCAATGCTTTTGCAGTGAAACAAAGTACCATGATATGCTGGTTTAGAAACAAGGATTTAGAACATGGTGTTAATGATACCAAGACTGTGGGGTTGGAATGGATAAGTTAGCATTCCTTTGTTCCTTGTGCCCAGATTGTCACATCCCCTAACTCTGACTTATCTATATTCTAATGAAGATGTGCATTAAGTAGATCACTGGGGTAAGTGGATCAGACAGTAGATCAGGAAAAAAAAATCCCTGCTCCTAGAGAAGACAATGGGAAATTCATGCCTTGCTGATGGAGGAGGCCTAAGCAGCATCTTTTTCCTGTTTAAAGGACATTGTCCTCGTTGGCTGCTCACTTATGCTTAAACTGGGAATTGAACTTATGTGCTTTCCTGCCATTATTTTAGGCCTAAATCCAACCAAGTCCATGTATTTAAGAATTCAAGTAGAAGCTATAACTTCACAAACCAGGTGCCAAAGTGCCTGTATGGCAGGTTTATTTAAGACCTGGCCTGCCTTCAATGAATTACTGAAACTGAGGAGTTAAAAATAGTCTGGGGATCTTAGGAGTAATGTTGAGCTGCCTGGGAGGCATTAGGCCAGGCCTGATGGGCTTAGAGAAAGCTAGCAAGGCAATTAACTTTGCTATGGCTAGGGAAGGCCTCTCTACAGAACACCAGCAGGGAACATAGGATCATAGATGGAGATCTGGAAAGGACCTCAGAGGCCATATAATCCAACCCTCTCATTTAACAGATGGGAAAATTGAAGCAGAGGGAAGTGGAGTGACTTGTTTAATATTCCACAGTACGAATCATTACAGCTAAGCCTACCCATTGGATTCCCCTTCATTTTTGGACCAGGCCCTAGAGCTTTCCCGAAAGTTCCAGTCTAAAAATAACTTTTTTTCTAGCTAACTGTGAGTGTAGTAGATCTCCTTTCTGCTACCTTCAAATTCATCTTAACCCTTCAGTAACCATTTCTGCTCACTAGGCAGTATATAGGGTACAGGTACTTAAAGGCAACTTAGGTCACTGAAAATTTTTCCAACCATAGTTGGAGATCCCTAATTATACAGCTCTGAGGGAAAGGGGCTTTTGGCTTCCTAGGGATTCTTAGGAATCCCTGGCAGTTTTTGGATAAAATATGAATTTTTGTCAAAAAACAAAACAAAACAAGAAAACAAACTATAGCTGCTTCTTTTAAAATTCCATGGCTTTCGTTTTAACCCAAATAGTACCTACCATTCTTGGCTCTTGGTTTTCATGGGGCTAAATATAGCCTGGGAGGAGGATGAATGTGCAGGACTGGATAAAGCTTTAGTGGAACAAATGAAAATTTGGTGACAGCTGATCTTTGACTTCTCCTATTTGTACCTTTAAACTCAGGAGACTTTTAAAAATAGTTGGGATGGTCTTAGAACTCAATCACTCAATCATCTTAAAACACTTAATGTCTCCAAGTTCCACTGGACCCATTTCCGTGATCAGAGTCACTATTATGGAGGAACTAAACAAAACAGAACCTATCTGCCACATAGGAAAGTGCTTCACAAGTGCTAGATCATAGCAAAGGGAATTAATTACTTCTTACTTTGAAACTAGTGGCTTTGCAAAGGAGAAACATGATAAAGACCTGTGATTTCTACATCCTGAAATACCTCTAGAAATTATAAAAACATGCTTGTTCAAACACTTTTACTCTCTGCTATTCTGCCTCATTAGAGGAAATGCCCACTTTGAAGAAATGTGGCATCCAAATAATCAATCAATAAACATTTTTTAAAGCACCTACTATGTGTCAGATACTGTGCTAAGTGCTGGGAATACAAAAAGGGACAAAAGACAGTATCTGCCCCCATGGATCTTATAGTCTAATGAGAAAGACAATGTGCAAACAAATATTTACAAAGTAAATTATATACAGGATGAACAAGAAATAAGTAGTAGTATATAAGTATTAGTAAAATAATAAAGGCAGGTAGGTGGCACAGTGGTTAGAATGTTGGCTCTAGTCAAGAAGTCCTGAGTTCAAATCTGACCTTAGACACTAGCTGTGTGACTCAAAGCAAGTCATTTAACCTCTGTTTATCTGTTCCTACATTGAAAAATGGGGATAATAGTACCTCCCAGGGTTGTTGTAAGGACCAAATGAGATGCACAGTGCCCAGAATATAGTAAGTACTATATAAATGCTTATTTCTTTACCCTTACCTAATAATAATAATGATGTTGATGATGATAATAATGATAATGATAATATTCCCCCCCACGCTTCTTTATATTTCATTTATCCCTTTCGGCAAGATTGCAGCGAGTCAATACTTTCTCTCTCGGATATCTCAAGCATTACCAGCAGGTGTTCTACATACCTGTTCATGACTACGTTATCATTCTGCCAAACTATAGAGATCTAGTTTTGTTCATCCTTATTATTTTTCAGCCTCTCTGGCTTGTTGTTCATCATTTATGTTCTTGTTTTGATTGTCCTCAGTTATTTAGTACCCTGCTGTGACTTGCACAGCTTGATACAATGTCAGATTTTCCATTTCTCTCTCTCTCCCCTCCACTTCCCAGTCGATAGCCTGGAGAAGTTTTAAGTGCTGGAATGGAGTACTTTAAGCACAGGTTCACTTCTAATGTAATAGCCCAAGAGACCTCCCTGGTATAGCTGCTTCAGGATTTCCAGAGCTGTGGTTTGTGAAATGTGCCTCAAGAATTACTTTAGCTGTTTCATGTCCTAGAATATTTTGGCTCCTAGCTATTATAACAGCCAGCAATTTACATTGCACTATGAAGTTTGGAAAGTGTTTAAATGATAGCATCTCATTTAATAACACTAATGATAGCTAGATTTTTAAATATAACTTTTTAAGTTGCGAAGTACTTTACAGATCTTATCTGATTCTCACAACAATCCTTAGAGGTAGGTGTTTTATTATCCCCATTTTATGGGTGAGGAAACTGAGACACATGGAGGTTAAGTAACTTGACCAAGGTCACACAACTAGTACATGAGGCAGGATTTAAATTCATGTTTTCTTAACTCAGAGAGCAACGGCCTATGTCTATGGTGTTACCTAGGTACCTTCATTTGAACCTCACAATAAATCTATGAGCTAGATTCTCCAGGTGTCATCTCCATTTTACAGATGAAGAAACTGAGCCTCAGAGAGGTTCAGTGA
The DNA here is from genome assembly GCF_011100635.1 of Trichosurus vulpecula. Classification (NCBI taxonomy): domain Eukaryota; kingdom Metazoa; phylum Chordata; class Mammalia; order Diprotodontia; family Phalangeridae; genus Trichosurus; species Trichosurus vulpecula. The sequence goes on along the minus strand of NC_050579.1, from coordinate 226,280,097 downwards.
ATTAGCCATGATCACACAACTACTAAGTTTCAGAGATGGGATAGGAACCCAGGCCTTCCTGATAGCAAATTTATCACTTTATGTACTACACCATAATGCCTTGCCTGAGATGATATTGTAGAGTATGTTGTTTATCAACAGTGCCCCCTCCATCTCTTTTGCCCATTTTCCCACTCCATCTCTCAGTCAGCGTTCTTTTTTTTTTTTACCAGGGGACATTTAATATCTTTTTGATATTGAATCCTCTACAGCATAAATTTCATTTTGGGAACTGCTTTCCAGAGCCTATGATATATTCTTCTGAATAGCTTTATGAATGGCAAATGATCCAATCAATCAATGAAAAATTTTAAAGTTCCTGTTATGTACCACAGGCACTGTACAGGCACTCACACACTCAAATGGATCTATCATGTCATCAGTTCAAGAGTTCCCTCCAATGATGCTGATTACAACCCATCCATACCTTCCCGTCCTTTGCCACCTTTGGTTTGAAGTATTCTTGGAAGTTTGGTGGATCAGCCTGAGAATCAACATTTCCTTCTCTGCTCTCACGTTCTTCTTTTCCATAGCTGCCAAAATAACCTCTAAAATGCCTAGGGCCAATCATGCCATTGCCCTCCTCTAAAATCCTCATCTGCTTCCTATTGCTAAGAAGATAGAATGAATACTCCTTAGCTCAGCATTTGGGGCTCTCCACAATCACATGCCAGCCAACCTTTGTAGTCTTATTTTACATCACTCCTTTTCACACAAATTAGATTACTAAAAGCTCCTCAGTCTTGTTCACATCCATTCACAGAAACCTTCCACCTATACCTGAATTGCAGCTTTACTTATTTCTGCCTGTAAGGAAATCCTTTTTCTGCCTTCAGGAGCTAGCCCAGGTGCTACCTCTTATCTGAAGTTTGCCCCGATGCCCCTACCTGAAACAATATCAAATTTTCCTTAGCCTGTATCTTTCCATCCCTTACCACACCCTGGCTTGTATCATACTCATTTGTGTATATGCAACTGAATCCTTTTTCATCTTTGTCTTCCAAATGCCAACATAGTTCTCATCTTCATAGAGTTTACATCATTTTTTGGTGGGATAGGATGATGGTGGGGAATTCAACACGTATACAAATGCACAAATACAGGGTAACTGAGGTAGGAGAGATCACTTTGGGTGAAATCAGCAAAAGCTTCAAAAGAAGATGACACCAGAGGTAAGCCTTGAAGGAAGATGAATGTTTATTTGATGCAGAGGCAAAGGGAAAGGTTTCCAGGCATGAGGATGAGCTTACATAAAAGCATAGAAGCAAGAAATGGAGTCCTGGCTTTGAGGAACATTGAGCAGAGCAGTACAGCTGGGACAAAGAATGCATGAAAGGGAACTAATGTGAATTGAGTCTGGAAATCGATCAATTAATCAAGAAGCATGTATAAAACAACCACTATATGCCAGGCACTGTGCTAAGCCCTGGGGATACAAAAAGAGGTAAAAGATCATCCCTGTCCTCAAGGAGCTTACAATCTAAGTTGTTGTCAACAAATTGGAAATAGTATTAATGCCAGACTAAGGCATCTCTACTGTGTGGCACAGATTTACCAATTAAAGAATTAAAACAGAGGAGTCTCAAGGTGAAAGTAGAAAGTAAATTTTATTATGATCCCGTGGGACAGGGCAACTCAGGCACCAAGAGTACTACAAGAGTCTTTTCAGTGTCAGAGCGCACCAGACACAGAAAATTTGGGTGTTTATGTAGGTCCCTAACTGCAATTCCCCCTCCTAACCTCCTTCCTCTAGGCTTGAAGACATAAGCTTTGAGGGTGCAATCTGGACGCGATAAATCTACCCCAGTGACAATGGCAAAGAACAAATGGTACAGTTATTTTTGACAAGCAGGTGATGCGCCTAACCTTCCCACCATTCTTATCCCATTCTCCCATCAATCTTAAGTGATAAATCTATCCCAGTGACAATGACGAGGAACAAATAGTTTGGTTATCTTTGACAGACAGAGACAAGTTGTTTGACACCTCACCTTCGCATCTGTGATGAACTAATCTTTCCTCCCCACCCCTTGCCTCTGTAACAGATATCCCTCAAACTCCTTACATTTTTCTCCCATCATTCTTACACCTAACTAGTCTTGCACATCTACATTGCACCTGGCTTTCCAGCTTTTCATCCATTCTTCTTCCCTTATCCTGGGGTCAATACACAGGATGTGAGCATCCTGTGTCCTATCCCTATTCTCAGAGGATTTTATGGTCGCTGACTTATTCACCTCTACCTTTTTTTCTTTTGGGCCTCTTGCCCTTAGGTAAATACACAGGATGTGAGTGTCCTGTGTCCTATTTTTATTCTTGGGGGATCCTACCGTTACTAACTTGTCTTCCCATGGTCACTAACTTGTCTTACAGAAAAACTTGAGAAGTTGAAGTTTAGATTTCATGAGAGGCCTTACTATCTTACTTATTCCTATTTATTCAATTTGTCCTTTTTATGAGAGGTCTTCACTTGTTCCACTCATATACTTATTTTTATTATAGTGGCAATAGAGTTGCTGGAGATTTTTGGGCAGAGTAATTGGCATGGTGAGGCTTAGGACAGTTATTTTGGTGATTGTGTGGAGGATTAATTGGAGAGGGAAGAGACTGGAAACAGGGAGGCCAATTAGGAAGTTACAGTAATAGTCCAGTTACAATTACAATAGTCCAGGTAAGAGACAATGAAGATTTGAATTAGGGTAGTGGCTGTGTGACTTTAGAGAAGGGATTGTTGAAGGAGAATAGATAAGACTTGGCAACTGATTAGCTACAGATTGAAGGAGAGGGAAGAATAAGAATGACTCTAAGGAATGTCTTTGAAAGAAAAAAGGGAAGTTTGGATAAGGAGTACATTTAGCCGGGAATATATTGAGTTCTGTTTTCAACCTATTGAGTTTGAGACTCATCCAGGAGATATCCAACAGGTAGGCAATTGGTGATGTGAGATTGTTATGCAGGAGAGAAAATTAGATTAAGAAGACATCTATATATAGAAGATATCTGAATTCATGGAACCTGATGAGATCTCCAAGGGAGAGAGTGGTGAAAGAGAAGTGGAGCCCTGGACAAAGGCTTGGTGGGAGTCAGAGAGGGGTATCACTCCAGGATGTAGGACCCTATTCCAGTCTCAGCAACCATGGCCTTGCTTTTAGCTTGAACCCATCAGGTAGCCAAGGGAAAAGGAGAGAGGGAGGGAAAAAATAAGGAGGGGAGGAAGGAAGAGAAAGAGGTTAGAAAAAGAAAAAAAGATAAAGAAGAAAGTGAAGGAAGGTAAGGGAGAGAGAGAAAGAGTTTTGAAGTGGTGGAGGGCAGATGTTCTTAATTTTGATATCCCATGTTGGAACTTTGAACATTTTCTCATTTAAAAAAAACAGTTCTAAAGGGTACTTAGGGTATATAGGAATAGAATTATATAATCTAATATAGGCCACAAAGGCTTTTATAGCCTGATGACAACTTAGTTGTCTGTTGTAATATTGTTTCTGGGAGGAAATGCATCCTGGGCTCTAAACAATTGACTTAACAGATGAACTTTTGGAGCACAAGTCACTGGAGACCAGTTGGGTATTATCTTTATTTCACATTCACTTCTAGCATATTTCTTTCTGTTCATCCCAAGTGTACATGTTTCATAAACAGTCTTTGCAAGTCAGGTCACAGAGTTGTCAGATCATGAGGCCCAAGGGAAACCCAAGATGTGAAACTATTGTTACTCTCTAATAGCCTGGCATAATCCTGGCTCAGTACTTTCCCAGGGCAATGTGAACTCCAAGCAGCCAATGCACAAAAGTGAGAATTTAAAAGAGAGATGGTGGGGGAGGTTGGCACTTTCTCTATTGCTTTTCTAATTTTATTTCATTACCCTTTTGAGTCAGTTATTAAAAACTTGCTCTACAGTTGGTCAGAGGGTATTCCTGCCCCTCTCCCCCCATGCCTAGAATGTGCTCCTTCCTCACCTCTGCCTCTTTCAATGCCTAGTTTCCTTCAGATCTTGACTTAAATGTCTTAAATGGGATCTCTCCTTATTTCCCCACCTGTTAGTGCACCCCCTCCCAAATGACCTTGTATTCATTTTGTCCATGTTGTATATAGTAAAAATTGTCTTTTAAGCCATTCAAGAATGTACTGCTGTGGTTCCAGGCCCTCTTGGAAATCCTTAAGTTTCTTTATCTCATCAGCTATTGATTGATTTTCTTTTTTATTGTAATATTTATACATAGATGTTTTCATTCTTTTAACTGACCTTAAGGTCATATTCTCTTTTATTGATATCCCCCCTCTTGGTCTTTTTGTCTATAGTTAAAGTATATAACTGAAATTTCTTGCTTGAGATATCTTTAGCAATTTCAGTCTTTCTCCCCTTATTTTCCCTTATTGATCACTTTCTGACTCCTTCCCCTTTGATTTGGTTTCCCTGGAGGATAGACTTCAAAGCCATCTTTACCTCTTCTCACACTGGACAATTCACATTTCACTAGCCTTCGTTTCTCCTTCAAGTGACTTCTGGGGGGAAAGAATTGCTTCTTTACTCTGACTCCAGGCTCTTTTTCAGCTGGCTTGGTAGAGTACTACATGGCCACACACACACTGCCTTAAAGTCCTTCTGTTCCTCATTTCTCAGAGCTCATTAGAGTACACATACATACACTCATACATATATATACATTCTCTCTATTGATGCACATACATATATATTAAGGCTGTTTTCGTCATAGACTATAGAGACAGCCAAATTTGTTTTATCTCTTCCTCATAATTCCTATTTTATAGAAGTTTAAGAGGCCGTATGTATGTATATGTGTATAGGTGTGTGTATATATATATATGTATATATCTATATATAATATGTACATATATATTATGTATATGTGCATATACATATAGGTATATAGATGTGTGTATATATGTGTACATATATGTACACATACATATCTATATTTATATCTATTTATATGTACATGCTGTTTTTCCTGATAGCATGTAAGATCCTTGAGGGCAGCCTATGTCATTGTGCCTCTGCTAGTGCCTGGTATATAATAGCTCCTTAATAAGTGAAGGTTAGTTGATTATAGGATGGTAGAATCAGTAAAATACCACTTTGGGGGAAGGAACCTCAGAAGACACCTAGTCCAATCCATGAAAGAATTATCATCATCATCATCATCATCATCATTAGACCCCTGGGGAGCCTAATCAGTGTTAAAAAAACCTTGTTTACTTTTATCTTATTGATTTCCTTCTTCTCTGTCCCTTTTCCCTTTTGATGCAAACTTTTTGTGGGTTATTTTTTGGGGGGAATACTAAAAAAAAAACTAAATTTCAACCAAGTTTGTTATCTTTTCTAGTTTGAAGTTAGTAGTTTCTTTATTGTTTGAGGCATGATTGATAAATGGCTCCCAGTATGTGCCTGGTGTGATAGGTGGGAAAATGTAATTGATTTTTATAACATAGTAGAATTCTCAACCCTGGGACTGCTACTATTCTTTCACATACTTTGCAGATGTGTAAATTGAATTGGAATAAAATGATTTTGCACTAATCACCACGATCTCGAAACTTGATTTTAGAGGTGAATGGACATAGAAATATTTTCTGTTCTTGAGGAAAAAAAAATCAAAGAGACATCATAATTTTGTTTTTTGTTAGCTCTTATCTTGTCTAAACGCAAATACCTTTGGAGCTCCATGCAAGCATCTTGACTTAGTATGTGTTGGCCATTTTTAAAAACATAGATTAACAAGATACGTACCTTTGGCATAGGAGATTTGGATACCAGTGAAAAAACTTGAGGTTCAGATAAATTTATGAGTGGATATACTTCTTCCTCTTTCCAACTTCGGAACTGTCAGGACACTCACATAGAACGAATTAGTTATAGCAATGGTACTTTTTAATCTCTGAGTGAAAATAAATGACTTTCTGGATTTCAACACCATGCTTCAACCACCACGGAACATCCCTCAGTGTCCTTTTTACCCTGGAACATCCATCTGCCATGATAGCCTATTTCTCCAATTAGTAGGTTTTTCCTAAGGCTTCCATTTTAGGGAGGGGCTCAAGGACAGACAACATTTAATCCCCCTACCAGACGTTATGTTCTCTTCTTCAGCTCCATTTTTTTATGTTGTCTTCCCTCATGAGAAGGTAAGCTCCTTGAAGACACAGACTATCTTTCTTTTAACTTATGCCTGGCACCTAGTAATCACTTAATAAATGCTAGTTTCCTTGTTACTTGAATTTGAAATGTAGAATATTTCTGACTCCACTATAAAAAGCATATTTCCATGTGCCTCAACTGTTGAGCCCAATTGATAGACATCTACTTTGTTTTGAGTTCTTTGCTACCACAAAAAGTGACGCGATAATTATTTTGGTACATATGAACACTTCCTTTTTATCAGCGATCTTTCTAGAGTACATGTAGGGGTGTACTGGTAAATGTTGAATAACTGGCTCACCTAAAATGCATCACAAATATAAGTTTAATCTGTATTATTAACATTTTATCCATGATTTCTTAAACCTAGACAATCAACAAAGCAATAACAAGCCCTGATTTCTAAGATTTGCCAGTTTCCAAGGTTTAACTAAATGCTCATACCAAAAATTTAACACTTCACTTTGCTGGTAAGAGCTGGCTCTAGCAAACCCTTGTACGAGACACTTTGGACACTTTAGGGCTTAGCTATTAGAAAAGCCTTCAACTGGAAGAATGGGAACAAAAACAGTGGATTTGAGGTTGACTCCTTTGCAGAAAAGTTTAATTCTGAAGGCCATATAGATAGGAAATAAGATAAGGTGGAAATAGGATAAGAAGGTTTGGCTTGATGGTATCTGGCAAATAGAAATGGAGGGAGTGCAGGGGAGATAGCTACGCAACAAGTGGACAGAAGACCTTGTGGATATCTCACAATGCCAGGAATTATAGGGTAGGTTATAGGCAGAAAAGAAGATAGGGCCAACGGATAACTATGTGTGGGTACTAGCAGAAATGTCTTCTATAATTAAGCACTCCACCACAAATACAAACAGATTGGTTAAACAACAACAATGCTCCCTTTTCTGTTGAGAATAAGTATAGGTGGAGGACTTTTCTCCTCTCTTTCAACTGTCAAAAGTAAATACGCTTAAACCTTTGGCACACAACTTTCCAAAAGTTTCCAGCCCTCAATTTAGATGGGAAAGTCTCTTAATGCTCTCTGAAAATAGGGTCTGAGTTAAATAAATTTGACTTAGGCCCAGTTTGAGAAATAGAAAGACTGCTGACTCTGGAGCTGGAAGGTATGGGTTCAAATCCTGCCTCTGATGCTTACTACCTCTGCTTTTTGGCACATTATTTAACCTCTTTGGGTTTCCATTTCCTTTTTGGTAAAATGATGGGGTTGGACCAATTGGCCAGCTCTAGATATAGGATCCTATGATTCCTTCTCTGTCGCCTGCCCTCAACTTTTAAAGATAGCCTTTTCTGCTGTGCTGTGGAAACCGAAACCCTGCCTAGATCACAGCAAAAACAATTCCATTTACTATAATCCTTTAAAAAAGGCGGGGGGCGGAGAGCGGAGCTCTATTCCCAGACTTCCATGGCATGGATTTGGGAGCTATAAGCAAAAGAACACCAACTAATCATTATGATTGACCAATATTTTAGTTATCAAGCCTGTTTTAGGCCAATAATTCTTGAGCTTTCTCTGCCTAGGGCTAGAACTTTAATTTGAACAAACTCAAGCTGGCTATTTCTTCATCTCTGACTGTTTACTAGACTTTAACCCATTAGGAGTAAAGAGATGAAGATGCAGATTTATGTTGTGCACCTCTTCTGGTGTCTACCAAAATTCAAAGACCTCTTTCAAAAAATTAAAATATTAACATACATGTATTAAATACCTATACTTAGTGCTTAGCATAATATATTACTGGTTACGTAATCAGTCTCCCCTCCCTTGTCCTCCCTTTTTTTCTTTTCTTTTCTCTCCTTTCCTTTCCTTTTTACAGTTCTTTGGTATTTGTGCAAGGAGGTGCCATAGTTATACAGAGCAGTTCTTATGTGTTGGCATGATGGAACAGGCCCAGGGGCAAGTGCTATGAACCAAGACCTCAAATCAGATTTTTGAGCCAAATTCAGTTGATTGGTAGGACAAAGCTGTTAAACACTCAGCCTGTAGGCCACAGATGGTCCACAATACTCTCAAATATAGCAGGAATTAGATTAAAATGTAATTGGGAAATATTTAATAAAATAAATAAAAATACAATAAAACATAGATAATGATAATACGTGATTCGCTAAGTCAACATACAGCCCACAGGGATCCTGATATATGGTTTAGTGGCCCCTGTTTCTATCTAAATTTGACATCACTGCTCTAGGACTACACTCTATGAAGAGAAGACCAAGATATAAGAAATTTTGTAGGCCATGACTACAAGATACAGTGAGGTCAGGCTGGGGAGGATCTCACTTGTGATAAGGGTGGCAGCAATATTCTACCTGGTAGCTTCCTAACTTAATTAATTTTTCTTGCTAACTAGTTACTTTTTCTAAACAGCTAAAGAATCATAGGATAATAGGTTTAGAGTTAGAAGGGGCTTAGAGAATTTCAAGTCCAACCCTTTCATTTTACATTATAAGAAACTGAGGCACGGAGCAGTTAAGTGACTTGGTCAGGGTCATACATCCAGGAAGTGTCTGAGATAAGGATTTGAATCCAGGTATTCCTGCCTCCAAGTCCAGTCTTTTATCCACTATTCCATGTTGCCTCTCCCATGTTTTAAGTATCCTCTAAGTTTCAGTCTCCTGAGGTAGAATCTTGACCATGATGCTCAATTCATGACTGTATGAAATCTGTCATACCATTCAAAGAAAATCAACAACAGGGAAAAAACGTTGTTGTCCTTTACAGAGGAATTGTATTAGACTGAACTATCATCTGGCTGGTGCCTAAAACCACTTGCTCAGTTCTTGAGTCTAAATTGACTTCAGCATCTTTTCGTTCTTCCTGTCTGGATCCTTGGTTTGGTGACTAGGGATCTCTGGTTTGACTGGACACTTCATCCTATCTACCCTCTTGCGTCTCTACTTGGACCATGGGGAAGCAGAAGGGTTGTCTCCTGTTAATTGCCTACCCTGCCCTTTTTCCCATGTCCTCACAGGTTAGGCATCAACATAGGGGATCTTACTTCCTTCTCATTCTCTCACTATGCAAAACCTAAATGAGCAGTTCTTCTATATTGGTTTGTACTTTCATTAGTTAGTCAGCTTTTGCCTCTAGGTATATTTGAGGGCAGCTAGTTGGCACAATGGGCAGAATGCAAGGCTTAAAGTCAGGAAGACTTATCTTCCTGAGTACAAATGAAGTCTCAGACACTAACCATGTGACCCTCGGCAAGTCACTTAACCCTGTTTGACTCAGTTTCCTCACCTGTAAAATAAGCTGGAGAAAGAAATGGCAAACTGCTCCAGCATCTCTGCCAAGAGAACTCCAAATGGAGTCATGAAGAGTCAGACATGACTAAACAACACCAAAAATATTTGAAGAGAATCCTCTAAGTATATCTGAGGGGGATCTAGGCAGCAGTGGTCTGGATTCAGGAAGACACGATTTCAAATTTGGCCTCAGACACCAACTAGTTGTTTAACTGTTGTTTACCTCAGTTTCCTCATTTGTAAAATGAGGTTAAAAATAGAGTCTACCTCCTGGGTAAATGCTTATGTCTTTTTTCCTAAGAAGTAGAAAGGGTATAATAGATAGAGATCAGGTCTGGGAGTCAGGATGAGTTTATGCTCTATCTCTGACACATATTAGCTGTGAGACCCTGGCTAACTCACTTAGCCCCTGAGTGCCCCCAAGCAACTCTGACTGTAAGTTGCAGAGCAGATGCCAATCTACATCAGTAGAACTAGTTTATGCACAGAGAGTTCCCTATCCCAAGGTTTCAAAAAATTCCTGATCTGGACCAGAAACAACAAAAAGGAATATCCTAACCACCATTACAAGAACCACAGCAAGCAGGTTTTTTCTGCCTGCTTTGATTATTGGCAAACTCTGATTTTAGACCATTAAACTGGCTAGGTGACACATAAAGCAGAGACAGTTTTATAGAAGCCATAAGATTTTGAGTGATGCCATATGTTATTAGGGGTGGTCTGGCCTAAGGGAGATCTCAAGAGTACATCCATCTCTGGAATTCTACTTAAAACTCTCCCTGGCCACTTTCAATGGGGTTTATTGAGCCTCAGCTACAATTAGCTAGGGATGACATTCATCCACAAGAAAAGGTGATGGACAAAAATAAATCCACATTGAAAAATCAACTTTTCTGAGATTTCCCAAATAATGAGCCATGGAATTTGTCAACCCCTTAATGGGGACCACCATCTATAAAGTTTAATATAATCATCATTGCCAGTGTGGTCATCATCATCAGCTAACATTTATATTGGGCCTACTATGTGCCAGGCACCTTACAAATATTATCTCATTTGATCCTCACAAGAAAAAGTCTTCTAAACACAGAAAGAAATAAGAGGGCAAGGGGATAGGGCAGGGGGAGAGGATAAGGGAGGCACTCTTGAAAAGGTGGTTAGGTTAAGTAATAGGAGGGCGAGGTAGCAGAGGAATGAGGAGGGATAGGAATAAAGTGAGAAGGATAGTGAGGAAAAATAGGAAGGTGGAAAATACACACGTAATTATACCTTAGAATGTGAATGGGATGAATTTACCCATAAAATCAAAACTGATAGCAGATTAAAATTTTGAATTCAACAGTGTGTTTCTTTCAGGAAACAGTATAAAAATGAGAGATACACACAAAGATAAAATAAAGGTCAGGAATTAATCATGTAAAAAAAGCAGGGACAGTAATCATGATCTCAGATGAAGTTAAAAGTAAAATAGATTTAATGAAAAGAGAAAAATAGGGAAAACACACTATGTGTCAGCAATATTATTTAAAATTGTTTTAGAGCATTTAAAATAACTAGACAGTCTAAAATACTTGAGAGTATACCTCCAAAACAGATACAGTAACTATATGAACATAAGCATAAAACACTTTTTATACAAATAAAGTCATATCTAAATAACTGAAGTAGTATTTATTATCCATGGGTAGGTAAAGCCAATATAATTTAAAAAATGACAATTTTACCTAACTAATCTATTTATTCAATGCAATCCCAATTAAATTACTAAAAAAAAATCTTACTGAGTTAGAAAAAAATAGTAACAAAGTTCACATGGAAAAACAAAAGGTCAGTGACTTCAAAGAAACCAGGGGAAAATGATGTAAAGGAAGCAGATTCAGCAGTATCAGATCTTAAACTATATTATAAGGTAAGAGCATTGTTGAAGTATAAAATGGATACTTTTGATTATTTTAAATTAAAATTTTCTTGTATAAATAAAATCTATGTTGTCAAGAACAGCAGGAACACAAAAAATTGGGGGAAAAAACTTTTATAGACAATCTCTCAGACAGGATGTGATTGGATTAGAAAATCAATGTGGTGTAGGAAATGATGAGCTGAGTGATTTAGAAAAACATGGGAAGACTCGGACTTATGAAGGAAGATGCTATCCTCCAGAAAACAGACGACGAGTGGAAATAAGCATAGTACAGTCTTAGATATGTGTATATGAGTGTATGTGTATATATGTGTATGCCTATAAGACATCTATCTACACGTGTGTGTATCTCTATCTCTATCTATCTGTCTCTGTCTCTGTTTCTATCTCTATCTGTATCTCTATCCCTATCTCTATCTCTATTTCTAGTTCCACACTTAATTATAGCCTTCTTTAGGATTGGAGGAGGAAGGGGAAAAATAAAGTAAAAAGTGCACAGCAGAGAACAAAAGGAAACCTACAAAGAAGTAAAGAAAAGCTGGGAAGCTTTATTTTATAGGTTTTCTTGAAATGGAAATTTATTGTTTTATATCAAATCCTCTCTTATATTCCGCTGTGTACATGGCAGTTTTTTTTTTCTTTTCTCATTTTATATTTGTTTAAAATAAATAATAAAATTTATTAAAATAGTAGGGCACTTTCCCACATTATATGTTTCAGGACGTGTGTATCTATATACACACATGTACATAATCCATGTATAAGTCAGCTGGGTGGCACAGTGGATAGAATGCCAGCCCTGGAGTCAGAAAGACTCATCTTACCAAGTCTGCCATCAGACACTTACTAGCTGTGTGACCCTGAGCAAGTCACTTAATCCTATTTGCCTCAGTTTCCTCATCTTTAAAATGAGCTGAAGAAAGAAATGGCAAACCACTCTAGTATCTCTGCTAAGAAAACCCCAAATGGGGACTCAACAATAGCAACAACATAATAAATAGATACACATATATACATATACGTGTATATATGCCTATATACAGAAAGCTCTATGGTCAAATTATTTAAATTATTATTGAGGAATATGAAGCATTTTCTCATTGATAAGAAAATAGTATGATGAATAAAACTATATATGTGCATATATATTCTACATATATATATATATGTATATATATATATGTGTGTGTGTGTGTGTGTGTGTGTGTGTGTGTGTGTGTGTGTAGGGCCCAGACAGTCATCATTTTCACTGAACAATTTAATAGAAAAAATCAAAATGACAACCTGAATAGATTTCTCATCCATTTTGGTCAAAATTTTATAACTGATTTTGTTTATTTTTTCTAAGTTGTACTAGGAATTGTGCTTTTAGATTTTTAGAGTTCTGTCTTATTAGTTATTTTCATGCATCAAAAGGAAAGATCCAGTGCTACGGTAAACACCTTCTTTCTTGTCAGCATCTGCCTCCCCCATCTAAGGAACCAGAAATAGGGCAAGATACTCTAGTCAAATCTATTGGAAAGAAAGATTGTAGGATCAGATCTGGAAAGGAATTCAGAGGTTATCTAGTCCAACTGCTTTCTGAGGAAACTGAAGCCCTGAGGAGTCTAATGTCCCATAGGCAGTGTTAGAGCTAGGATTTAAACTCAGTTCCTATGACTCCGAGATGAGTACTTCATGTTCAACATACTTTCCATTTCTTTTCCTTATCCTGTTCTCTGGAATTCAGTCTTATGAATACAACAACTACAGTAACATATACATATAAAGAAGACACCCCCTGCCCCTCAATCCATCGTTCTCTTGACTGTTAGCGCGACGCGCCATCTGAGTTTCAAGATGGAAGGTCCTGGTGTTTACTACCAGGTGTTCCATTCTTGGCTCATTGGAGGGAGGGAGAGGATACGCTAAGCCAGCACCCTAGCTCATGACTTTACCATCACTCGTTCTTACTATTCTGGGGTATGCTGTGCCTCAGCTGTGAAATAATAATAATGATAACTATTTATATAATACCTTAAAGTTTGCAAAGACCTTTATGGAATGTAGTGAATGGGGTGACATGGAATCAGGAAGATGAGGGCAATTCGGGCAATTACGGCGTGAGACTGACCAGGCCATCTAACCTTCATCAACCCGTTTCTTCATCTATAAAACGGAAGTAATAAGAGCACCTTCTTCACAGGATCGTTGTGGGGATCAAATGAAATAATCTCCGTAAAGCACTTTGCAAACTTTAGAGCCCTTTGTAAATGTCAGCTGTAATTATGTCAGCTCATCTGGACCTCTCAATAACCCTTTGACGTAGGTATTAAGATATTATTATCATCTTTATTTTTTAGCTGAGGAAATGGAAACACAGAAAGCTGACTGTCTTGTCAAGAATAAAAGTATTGAAGGGAAGGTGGAATTTGAACTCAGATCTTATTGACCAGTTCCTCTATGCACCTCACTGTTAAGTTCCCACCCGCCCGCCCCAACTTTAAGGTGTTACAAAAACAGTTATTGCTGTTATTTAACAGCTGAGGAATAGCACACATCAAAAGAGGGAGAATGAGTAATCTGGCCTTTTTTGGGGGAGGGGGAGTGGTATAATAACATGAATACAGACCAATAGAGGCATTACACACTCAGGGAAGAAGGGGGAGGAGAGATTCAGGAGCTACACCCTCCCTCCCAGACTCACTCAGATCAGTGAATGAATGAGTGAATGAATGAAAAAGTACTGATTAAATGTCCACTGTATGCCAAGAACTGTGCTAAGCTCTAAGGAGACAAATGTAAATTCAAAGATTGTCCCTACCCTCAAGAAGTATATATTCTAATTGGGAGAATATACATACACACATATATATAGGTGCACATACAATTATGTATGAGGACATAGGTATATGTACATATATGCATGTATATATACACACATGTATATAATATACACATGCATGCATACACACATGTCTGTATATACCTGCTTATACATGCATGCACACATACATATAATAAACACACAATAAGCATACACATATACATACATACATGCATGCATGCATGCCTGCATGCATACATACATAAGTAGTGGCCAGGGAAGACTTTTTGGTTTGGAAAATTATTGAGTTTGTGATTGGAATCATAAGGGAGTAGGCTGACACTCCCCAGGACCCACAGAACTATTCCTAGAAAGCGTCTAGTGTAGATGTTCTTAACTGGGAATCTTGGACCCCTTAGGCATTCTGGTGAAATCAGCAGACTCTTTCTCAGAATAATATTTTAAATGCATAAAATAAAATACATAGGAAGGGAAACAAATTGTATTGACATGTAGATATGAAAAACCAACAACTGAACAACAACAACATCTACCATGACCACTCCCCTCACCCCCAAACCAAGTTCATGGACTCCAGGTTAGGAATCCCTTGTCTCTAGAATATGTGTTGTGTGGTTCCCATGTATTTTCTTCTGCTTTCCAGCTTCTCTGGGATATTTTTCTGACATGACGTTTCCTTCACCTGTAATGGGGAAAGGAAACCTAGAGTTTGTCTATATCTCATGGGAGTTTGGCATTTTCCTGTATTTTGCCAGAGGTGGGGTCTTGTAGCCACTGCCCAAGCATTTTAGAGTCAGAAACAAAATACTTTAAAACCCCGAATGGATCCACGATCTCATGAGCACCCTCTCTACAAGTGTAATTGATCAATCAGTCAAAATATGTGTCAGAAGCCTGCTATGCACCAGACACTGTGTGAGATGCTGGAGAAACAAAAGATAAAGGCAAACCATTCCTTGCCTTCAAGAAGCTTCCTTTCTTGAGGAGTTGGGGGTGGGAATGTAATAAAAAAACAACCCAATAATAATAACTTAGCATTTTTATATCACTTTAAGGTTTGCAATGTCGTTTTACATATCAACTTATTTGATCCTCACCACAAATCTGTGAGTTAGGTGCTATTTATTATCTACATTTTACAGATGAAGAAATTGAGACTGGATGATATTACTTGACTTGCCCAGGGTCACATAGCTAGCAAATTCACGAGACAGGACTAACATGTGCACATCTATGTTGTGTATGCTTATACCATGCTTATATCATAGTTATGTAAGGTAGATACAAGATACTATCTGGTAGGTTAGAGGTATCAGCATCTGGGTGGTTAGGAAAGGTCTCCTGAAGGAGGTCACACTTTGTCTGAACTTTGAAGCAGGCTGGGTATGCAGGTGGAGGTAAGGAAGGATTGCATTCCACACCTGAGTGAGAGCCTATGAAAAGGCATGGTGAGAGGAAATAGCTAGGCTGCTTAGTTCAGCTGGAATGTTGAGTATGTAAGAGAGGAAAGTGATATAAATGTGGACAGGCAGGCTGGAGTCAGAAAATGAAGGAATTTAAAGACCAAATGGAAGAGTTTGTATGTGGTCCCGGAGGATCAAATATGGGAGTCATTGGAGATCCTTGAGCAGGAGAGAGACATGGTCCCAACCTGTCCTTGGCAGCTGGGTAGAGGATGGACTGAAGAAGAAAGAGACTGCAGATAGGAAGATCAAATTAGATCCTAGACCAGGTGAGAGGTGATGAGGTTTGAACTAGGGTGGTGGGCGCAATGCCTTATTCTATAGACTTCTTGACCACATGCTTCCATTAATCTTTTAAGAAGCTTCTCCCTAGTGTACGGGGACCTTCCTTCAGTTCTTTTAAGTTTTTGCTGGCTCTACTGCATAACTTGGACTATGTATATTGTCCTTGCTTTTCTTAAATGCAATTGGCCTACTTCCCTTTCCAATTACACGTTGCCTTAATGTCATCTTCATGTTGCTTCTTGGTAGAGAGTTTCCTCACCTAGGAGTTCCCTATTCTAATGAAATCATAGGTAGAGGCCTAGATCTTACTAACAGAACAATATCATGTAGAAACTTTGAGATGATCTCACTATCTATAAGGAACGCATCTATTGCTTGGTTCTGTGCCATATAGCCTTTTGCACACATGCCTATTTTGTAATTTGGTATCGATTTCTTATTGATATTGTGCTTTGCCATTTGACATCAATAAGCAAGAGCAGCTAGATGGTACCATGGATACAGCACCAGACCTGGAGTCAGGAAGACTCATCTCCATGAGTTCAAATCCGAGTTCAGATACTTCCTAGCTGTGCGAACCTAAGCAAGGCACTTAACTCTTTTGCCTTAGTTTCCTCATCTGTAAAATGAACTGGAGAAGGAAATGGGAAACTACTCCAGTATCTCTGCCAAGAAAACCCTAAATGGAGTCAAAAAGAGTAGGACATGACTGAAAGATGACTAACAACAACATTGATAAGCAGCGGATTATCATAATATCATAATTTTAGAGTCGGAAAAGACCTTAGAGATTGAGGGTATACTCACATCCCTCATTTTACAGATGAAGAAACTAGGCAGGGAAGTCAAGTAACTTGCCCAAGGTAACACAGCTAGTATGCATTGAGGCAATATTTGAACCCAAGTCTTCCTGACTTGATTTACTATACCACTTGGCCTCTATGCATTGAACCAATACTCATGTATCATTTTAATGTATGACCATTGATTCAGAAATGACTTTCATGTTATTGACCAATGTTTTAAAAAATATTTTATTTTTCCCCAATTATATGTTAAATACACCCAGTATTTTATGCTAAAAGAAAATAATTTATATATACGTGATATTTGTCATATCTCACATATTCTACTCTTTGTTTGAAAAAAATATTAATGATATATTAATATGAACATTCTCAGTGTTATGTATGCTGACCTCTTCAATTACTTTAATTCTGTAGAAATTGGAGACATCCCCAATTTCCAGGTGGGTTCCTACCAAGACAAACTAACCCGTGTCCGAGGAACTATCCACACAGCACATCTGCACTTGCTAAAAAGCACCATGGCTTATGAACCCCAGTTCTGTGTGTTTACATTTACCAGTCAAGTGGAGGACACAATTATTTAATAGCAAAGGCATTTGATCAAACAGTTTCATCATTAAGAAAAGAAGCAGTAAGATATTTCTTCCATAAACTTAGAACACAGTTTTCTCACATCATCTGTGGTAAGAGTAGATGCACTTGGAGAACATGTGTGGAGGGCCACAGGCATAATTAAAATATGTCAATGGAGAGCACATGTAGCCAGGGTATGAGCATAGATGGGGCTACTCTATGAGAGAGGGGTGCTGATGTCTTCTGTTGATGTGATTCTATTGTTCCAGCTGGGCTAGTTCCCTGCTGGTCTCATTTTTGGTATATGTGTGGTCAAGGTATATATTATATAAGTCTCTTCCAAGTGCTGATATGTGATTGTCTTGCACGGTCATTGCCATGTTCTTTTGGGCACTTGCTTGTAGAGTTTCTTTCTGCTTCTAATTTCTTTTTCCCGGAGCGCTCACCTAGCCTTTTCCTTAAAGAGTAGGTGCTCTTAACTTTTTTCAAGTCGTGTTCCTCTTTGGCAATATGGTGGATGCTATGGACCCCTTTTCATAATAATGTTCTTAAATGTATAGAATGAAGCACATAGGATTATAAAGGAAACCAATTATATTGAAATACAGTTGTGAAAAAATAAAGTTCACCAACCCCGGGTTAATAAACCTTGCCATAGAGGAAGAGTTGACTTTATTCTTTGTCTTTTACCTTAGATCCTAAAGACATAAGCTTTAGGTCTTTCAGGGAGGCTGATCTTTTATATACCCAGTTTTAAACTAAAGATAAAACCCTTTACTGCTTTTACCCTGTGAAGAGAATCTGTTCTCAGAGCCTTGGCTGTGACAGTCTTTTCCTCTTTAGAAGTAGGGCTCTCACCTTCTGGATCCTTTTTGGAACACAAACCAGCTAGTCAGTTCAGTAGAACCTGCAGGTATTAAACCTGTCTTTTAATCTTCTTTCTACTCACCAAAAGCAAGGTCAGCGTAGCAAGCTTCTATTTGACTTAAAGTTAGAAAATCTTGGTAATTTCCAATAATTTTTGTTTGCAAAACTACACTCCTTTGGAATCATTTCAGGGAATGCTGCCTATTTAATGAACTGTCAAAGACTGTCTGGGTCTGAACCCATCCCCACCTCACTTCTTACATTTTTTTAAAAGCCAATGATTATTTTTGGTTTCCCTAGTGGATGAACTGGGGGGCTAGGGAGGGAGAACAATGCCCCTAGATGGAGCTGCTTGGAGGCACTATATTTACCTGAATTCTTTGTTCTAATTCCTGCCTTTTACATGTACATGTGGCTAGCCACACACTTGGAGCCAAACCATGTCCCTGCTTGGGAAAAGAATTTGCAGTCTCTACAAATTGTATGTGGCCTGCCAAGAGATTTGTAAATATACAGAAGAGTGTATGGAACTTAAAATGTTGTGAAATGAATATAGTTACCAATAGTCATAGTCTCACACACATGCAAGAGTCTGATGCATGACATTCACATTAGAATTGCATGAAGCTAGTCATATTTCATGTAACAAATATATCAAATATAATGATGACATATGCTATGTCATCCTATAATATGGTGATATTACATGTATGACCAATAAGATTTTCAAGCAACAAATGACACATAGCACATATGGTAGAATTGTATGACATAAAAACGTAATTCACTTGGAAGAATACAATGCATGCACATATATCAGTAATACATTTGTAACATTGCCTATTAGCATACATATCAGCAACAGTACACGTGAAGCATAATAAAATAACAATACCACACTGCATAATGAAACATAAAATTATAACACATAACATGGGTTGTTGAAATTGTTCATATGTTACAAACAGATCACATATTAAAATGCTTGCTGTCTGGCTACCTGAGTAATCATTTTCTCCCATTGGATTTGAAACACCGTAAGGCAAGCTTGGTCACTACGTAGTCATCTTGGCATGTCTATGGGGACCACCGAGTGTGTGAATGGCCCAGGCTGACTGTCCTTGTCTATTCACAAATCCTGAATTTTCAAGCCTGAGCTCATGAATGGCCTGGACTATGAATCAGCATCCACAGACCACTTAGACTTCAGTCCCAATCCTGATTTTGTGAACAGCCCGGACTGCTTATCACAGGCTCCAGGCTCTAGGCTCTAGGGCTCCAGGTGCCTCACCAAAATCCTTTATTCCAAAGCTCTGACTTTATTATGTATATTTGGCTGGCAACAATGTTTTGATTACCCTACATCTCCAAATCATATTTTCCAACTTTTTTTCCCTTGTGCTTATCTTTGTATTGAAGCCATGAAATATGAAGGTATTGGAGTCTTTCCACTCATGTTCAGTGTTCTAGTATTCTTTGCCTACCCTTCCTTCTCCTTGTGTGCTTCTCCCTACTCCATGCATTTTGAAGGCTGTCCTAAGATAAGTAAGTAGGTGTGTGTGTGTGTGTGTGTGTGTGTGTGTGTGTGTGTGTGTATTGAGGGAAGGGTGACATTAGGAACCTGAACACAGTTGAATCCCTGCTGTTCATCTGGAGTTTCTGAATACCTACAGAGGCTATAAATTCCAACTTTAACTTGCATTAGATCTTGTTCTCTGATTTACCCAACTGACTCTCCATTGATCCTCTCTCTCTCCTTACCCCGCCCGGCCTCTACACAGACTTACTAGTCTTGTTCCTCATCCACATGTAACACTGCTCTCAAATTCCCTTACCTCCTTCAAAATGACTTTGATTTCCCTGCTGTAATTCCTGTCACACTACTTACTGTTGAGCTCAATCCACCGTTCTTTCCTTAACCCTGAGGCTAGTTTCTATCTTAACACCTCTCTTAGAACACCAGGGAAGATAGAACCTTCTGACACTTCTTTAAAAAGCACGAATGAAAAGAACGAATCAGCAGATGTATATCCCTTGCATGCTCATATGTGCTCCTTTTACTGGCATTCTTGGATACCAGTACAGGGCATATGTTGATTTGGTTTGGAGAATCTTGTCAAGATCTTCACAGAATCCTTTTGCTTCTTCACCCTCTGCAGCAGATGTTGGCACATACAGCAGAATTTTCCTCACGGTGACCTTTTTGTTTAAGCTAATCATGAACACCACAAACAGAATGACAAGGCATCCCATGAAATGATGTTTCTTGTTTTGGGAAACACAGTGAAACAAATTCTGCCCACTCTTTCATTAACCTCTAAAGAAAACCTGTGGACCATTCTTCCATGTAATTGTGACTTCCTTACATCTTCCAGTTTCATTTATAGAGATGCTTTCAATTTTTATGTGCCTCAGTTCCTCTGGTAGTGTCTTACATGGAAGGGACCTTAGAAGGCATCAAGGTGCACCCCTTTACTTTACAGATGAGTAACCTGAGGGTCAATGAGTTGATTTATCTTCTCTGGTGTTCTGAGAGAGGTGTTGTGATTCAACAGTCATGTGAGAGGAATAACAGCAGTAAATTGCCCAAGGTCTCATTGGTCATTGGGCAAAGATAATACATTTTAAGCACCTTCAGCTAAATTAATATTTATAGAAAGAGTAAAAATAGTTTTAGTCAATAATCAACGTCCTCCTTTCTGTCAACTGGCCATCTTGCCTACAGATTCAGAAGGACCCACAAAGATAGGGACCATTTTGTCTTTTTTGCTTTGTTTCCTGGGTTGTCATGGCCAAAAAAATTATCACTTACTGTCCAACCTGCTGCCAATGAGCCTCTCTCCACTTAGATAGCTGGTCCTTTTCCAGCAGGCACAGACTGTAGTCAAGACCATGCAAAACTCTTTCAAACTGGCATAGGACCTGCCAGAGCTAGCCTTGGAGGACTCGGAGTCATCTCTAGGTGACAAAAATTCACCAGAGTAAGATTTTTTTATGGAGGCAACAAGGAAATAGAGAAAGAAACATTTAGAACCTTAACCTAAAATGTAAAGGGGAAAATGAAACAAAAACAAAACAAAGTTTATACTCTGAAGTCCAAATAAACAATTAGATGTTGTTGAGCTCATATTTAATTTAACCAACATTTACTAAGTGACTACTGAATATATAAAACTGCTAAGGTACAATTACATATGTTTCCTGCCCTCATTCGGTCTAAAGTTTAGAAGGGTGATGCGATACACATATCAACATGATATAGTATGATAGATCTACAGCTGAGGACCTTAGAGGTCATCACATTAGGTCCCCTCATTTTACGGCTGAGGAAACTGAGGCCCATGAAGTTAAGTGACTTGTACAGGGTCACATAGCTGTTAAGTGAGGTGCAATTCAAATACAGGTTGTCTTGACCCCAAGTCCAGCACACTATTCACTAATACCCCAAGCTGTTTTTTTTTAGTAACAAATATGCACCAACAAGCAAAATCTTCCACATAGGAGTCAATGATTTCTCTTATTGCTATTTCTCTTTCTTGCTTTTCTTTGAAACTGTACCCTTTGAGACTACAAACTAATTTTTTCAGAATCGAGGTTCCAGCTGAGGTTATACTCCCTTTGTGAAACTTTTTCTTTCTTCTCTCTCTCTCTCCCCATGTGAACATGATCTCTTCTTCCTCTGTTTTATCACGGCACTTTGTGGTAACACATCCTTAGAACTTATAGCACTCTTCCTTTTATCTTAGTTTTGTATGTAGATGTTAACCCCTCCCCCCATTAGTCCCGAAGTTCCCCGAGGAAGAGAGACAGCAAGCATTTATGATGTGTCTACTGTATGACCCCTACAAATATTACCTTTTTTGATCCTTAGAATAACCTTGGGAGGTAAGTACCATTATTATCCCTACTTTACAATTGAGGAAATTGACTTGCCCAGATCATATAAGTGCCTGAAGTCAAATTTGAACTCAGGTCTTCCTTACCCTAAGTCTAGAGTACAATCCACTGCAGCACTTAGCTGCTTGAGGGCAATGTTTATGTGTGCATATGTATATAATTTCAAATGTACATATTTATGTGTATATGTGTGTGTTTACGTATAGGTTGTTGTTGCTTAGTTATTTCAGTTGTGTCCAACTGTTCATGACCCCATTTGGGGGTTTCTTGGCAAAGATACTGGAGTGCTTTGCCATTTCCTTCTCCAGCTCATTTTACAGATGAGGAAACTGAGGCAAACAGGGCTAAAAATGCCTTGCCCAGGGTCACCCAGCTAGAAAGCATGTGAGGCCAGACTTGAACTCAGGAAGATGAGCCTTTTTGACTCCAGGCCCACCACTCTATCTACCGTGCCACTTAGCTGCCTGCCGTTTACATATATTACATATATGCTTACATATGTTACACATATGTTTACATATATTACATTTATGTGTATCTATCTATCTATCTGTCTGTCTACCTATCTATATCCTCAGGCTCTACCACAGTGCTTTGCACACAGTTGGATAAATGAAGACTTGAGCAAATATTAGTATAAATTTGAAATTTTCCCACAGTTTCTCAAAATTACTGTATTTCTGATAATTTCCACCAATTCCTGTGCTATTCTTAAGAATGAAATACAGGGAAATTGTATATTTGTAACCCTATCAGATTGATACCCTTTAAAATGGCTTAAATGAGGGTTCCCCTCAGTTGGCAGCCACTGAGTTTCTATTAGAACACTGCTAAGGTCGAGATAGGTTAATATATTCAGATGGGATTGAAATAACAGATGCATTGCTATTTACAGTCTAGACTTGGTGGAGAAGCCGGCAGAAAGGAGGGCATGATTTTTACAATGCATTGTCATCTCTGCAGCTCATCAGTATCAAGAGCTGACATAGGCAAGTATTTGTCAATGAGTCTTGCTGGCTGACATTGACCTTGTCGTGACAGCTACTGCTTTTCTGACATCTGTTAGCCTGACATGTGGCACTGGACTCTCTGTTTGCAGCTGGTCTCTTGGGATTGATGTACTGTGAGTTCTGATGTGTTGTTAGTACAATTCCTATGGTCATGTTATTATGCCATGCCATTTGACATTAATGTTAACTGGCTACTGCCTTTGCTGGACTTTCTTGCTTGATAATACATTGGTTGTTTCAGCTGGAATGGCTCTTTGTAATGGTAGCTGACAATAGGGGTTGAACAGTTAGATGTGAGCTGATGTCAGCACTGAAATACCTTCAGGAGAAGTTGATCTATATTCTATTACTTTAGATCACTAGAAATAGTTCAAGTTGTTGAAGGATGGGGTGGGTGAGTGTTTGTGAATTTAAAAAAAAAGATGTTTAATTGTGAGCCCTTATAAGAACTTACTTTTCGAAGACAAAAATAGAGCCTTCTAAATAAATACAAATGGAAAAGCAATTTGGTACCATTGGGATGTATTGTGGTTTAGAAGATTCTAATCTTAAAATTTACTTTGAAAGTTTAATTCTGACTTTTCCTGAACCATCTACCCTAAAGATTAGAATAAATTCCTAAGCATACTGGGAGAAAGGGATGTTGTTTTCTTACCTTTCCTTCTTTTCATTCTTTTCCTTTCTTTTTCTCCCTTTTCCTGCTTCTTCCCACCTACATCTCATCCTATTTAAATCTCCATTTATCCTTCTTCCTTGTCTTGTAAATATTCAGGCAATTTTAAACTCTGAACTATGGTCCCATTTCTTGGTGACCCATTACCTGGATTTAGGCACAATACTGATGTTACACATATCCACAGACTCAAAAACCAAAACCAAATCAAAACAACAAGAAAAAAACAACTTTCAGTAAATGCTTTGTATGGCAAGGTTAGATTTGATATGGTAGGCATTCTTCCCACCCCCAAGAGTTTTCAGTGTATTGGCAGTATCTCCTGGGTGAGCTGAACTCAGTTATAATGTTATTTACTGTAACGGACACCAGGACTAGGAGGACAGAATAACTGGCAAATGAATGAATAATACCTTTGATATTGACTCACCAGGGAGTGTTCCTGTAGCTTGTAGTTGAGAGGGAATTGCTTCTGCTTCATGACTCACATTATAGAGATGTAAGTGAAATGTGACAGAAAGAGGACTTTATCCTATCTGCTGATGAATGTCTTCCAGAGGATTTTTTTTTTACCCCATCACCTCTCAGCAGTGTATATGTGTGTATGGGCACATTGGAGGGGCTTCATATAAATGTGTGTGTGTGTGTGTGTGTACATGTGCATGCATGTGCACAACAGAGAGGAATCTTTTTGGAAAATAAGGAAAACTAGCTATTGTTTTAATTTTTTCTTTTAAATATTTATTGATATCTTTTGTTCTTACAACATTGTCCTTCCTCACTATATGTCTCTCTCTCCTACTTTCAGAATCTTATAAGAAAAAATGAAAATGAAGATAAAAACCCAAACTATTCAGCAATACTAACCAAGTACCAATACCAATCATTCCAGCAACCTATCCTACTACTTCTACCAACAGCAATAATAATCATTTACATTGCACTTTAAGGTTTGCAAAGTGCTTTACATATAAATACTTCTTTAATCAGGAGCACCAACCTGGTTCCCCATCTATAGCTCCCAACTTCTACAAAGAAGGCAGGGCTCCTTGTTGGTTTTCAAGTATGGCTGTTTTTTTCCCAACTGTAAATTTACAAATAAGGCAAACTGGGACAATTTTATTCTTTTCTCAGCTTACTCCCTAAGAAAGTATTTTTTTTTGTCTTACTGGAGAGTAGCTTCAATCTTTGAGTTTTTATATTTTTTTTCCAAGCCTTTTCTTTGCAAGCCAGGGTAACAAATGAATAGTGACCTAGAGCATCAGCTGTTTCAACCACAGAAAGTTTGGAAAAAGTTCTTTCTGTCATTTCTTATTCTTGGGAAATTCTTTTTTCTATAAAAAAGGAATTGTCAGACATTTAAAGACTCCTTCCCTATATCCCCTGCTGCCCTAAGCTACTCTAAAAATGTGCTTAGAATTTGTAGATAGACATCCAGCTACTTAAAACAGGGAAGAGTAGCATGAGTCAAGTTGAGTTCCAAGTACACTACATTGACATTGTGCAGTGTTATTCCTCTAGGTGCTATTTGCATGTTGGAGCCAGGCTTAACGTAGAGAAGGCCCTTGGAGGCAGAAGTTTTTATATAGAGAGAAATAGCAGGTGGCTGTCTTTTTAGACCCAAGAGAAAGTAGGTCTATGGTGTACAGATGTGTAATTTTGTTGTTCAGTTGTTTCAGTTGTGTCTGATTCTTCGTGACCCCACTTGAGGTTTTCTTAGCAAACATACTGGAGTGGTTTGGCATTTCCTTCTCCATCGCATTTTACAGATGAGGAAACTGAAGCAAACAGAATTTTGATTTGCCCAGGGTCACACAGCTCTTGTGTGAGGCCAGATTTGAACTCAGGAAGATGAGTCTTCCTGACTTAGGCCTGACACACCATCTACTGGGCTACCTAGCTGTCCAAATGTATAATTAGCTTTGGGGAATTCACATTTTGGTAGGTGGCAGATATTAGAGCTAAAAGAAAAAATCAAAGCATCATAGAATCTCAGAGTTGGAAGGGAGCCCTGAAATCTCCGAGTTCAATCTTAATTATCTGTACACAAATGCTCTCTGAGGGGGTTTAATTAGACAGTTTCTCAGATCGCTTTCAGCTCTAGACCTATGCTTAGATGAATTCTCCCACACCTGTATCATGCAGGCTCTTCTTGAAGAGCTCTAGTGATGGGAGACTCACTACTTCTCAAGGCAGCTCCCTACTATAAATGAATTCTAGTGGCTAAAGTGCTCTGTCCCATGTGCGGTTAGGGTGAGGCACCTAAAGGTGACTGCACAATTGACCATTACTTGTTCTCTGTGGGGTCCAGTAAAATTCTCTCTTTCTCTCTCTCCATACACACACCTGTAATATACATATGTGTGTATGTGCATACATATGTACACACATTATACATACATGTATAGATACACACATGCCTGGATTGTTGGACTTTGTGGAATTGTGGAATTCAACATTTCTGACTCTTTGATGAAGAACATGAGCCTTGTGGAGATGACAGAGGGACCCCTGATTAGTCCCCAGTGGTTGGGACTGTCAGGGATCCATATGTCATCCCAGCAAAGAACAAGACTCTCTGAGTAAGGAGCCAAAGGTGATGTCTAGGTCCATGAGATATATACTTGCCTAGCAAATCAGAGGTACCCCCTATTAACTCTTTTACTTACGTAGCCTTTATAAAGCTCTGTGGTTCCTTATCTCCACTCCCACTCCCATAGGTAAGTTGGATTCCCAAATAGAGGCTGACAACACCTCCCCCTCAGGCTGTTAGGGGTACCCAAGAGAGTCAGTGGTTTTTCCCCCTAATGCTATTGGCTCTTGTCCCATTCTGGTATATTCTCCATCTAATACCCCACTTATAATTAGTATGTCCTTCATATCATTCATTAACCTAGTGATTAGCACCCTAATATATTTAACTAATTACTATCAGTTGACATTTACAAAGGGACATTTGCTGAAAAGATACTGTTGTGTAACTCAGGCTGGTCTGGGTATGCCTATTTCAGGTATCATGGAGGCCTGCATCTCCTGCTACATGGATTGGGTAGCCCCCTTTGATTGTCTTCCAGCTTCTTTAAAACTGGTGTGACTGAGCGGATTGTTCTCCTCTTATTTTGGCTGCACTCTTTTCTGCTGTGTTCTTTTTGTCAACTCCTATGTGCTTTGCTCAGCATGTATGCCATGAGCTGGGATCTTCATTCCCTGGACACAGCAGATAAAAGTGGTTAAAAAAGAGTGGCCCAAAAGAACAACTATAAAAGGTCCTTAGCTCAATCGCACCAGTTTTAAAGGCAGGCAGCCAATCAAAAGTGGCTACCTTCCCATGAGGACACGAGCTTTCTTATTACCCAAACTGGGAATGCCCAGACTAGTCCAAGTTAAAGTAAGAATGGAAGTTACAAAGTATTCACTTCAAACACTTGAGGGCAACACTTTCTCCTAAAAAGCTACCTGTTTCCATGGGGAGAGTGGGCTCAAACTTAAAACAAATTTCAGCACAACACCCTCCCACTACTTAGCCAATTGGAAGTCTTTTTCCCTTGATTGATCTTGATATACTGGTTCAAAGGAAACCATTCCTCATTGTATTTGACTGCTAGTAAATTCTGTCATGGATTCCCATCACTAGACCTTTGGTTCTCTGGGCTTTTGAATCTCATGAGGTAATGTTGTCTTTGATACTCCTTCAATTAAGACAAGGAAAAGGTACAAACACAAGAGGGACAAAATCCACACAGGTGTGATGTGGCCACATAGCAGTCTGGTGGGGGAGGGGGTTCTCCACTCAGAAACTTACAGCATTTTGTCCTTTTAACTTGAATGCAGTTAGGAAACCTAGAGAGAATAATATGACCCATTAATGCATTTTGTCTAGACATTCAGCTCCAGCAAATCAAAAGACCCCTTTTAGCCACACAGTAAACAAATAGGAAATAGTTTTGATTATTTGCACATTCTCCAAAATTTATGTGGGGGATCAGATCAGGTAAAGCATGGTGAGTATGTTCGTAAAGACTGGGTTCTCATTAGCAAGTTCCCCATTATACACATGTATCAGAGCAATTGGGCACTGGGGGCTCAGGGATCATGGCAAGAGATAGACAAGATCATCAGATAGGCAAGTAATTGGCTGCATGAGTAGGTGGAAGGTCCTTGGGGGTGGATCAGGGTATGTGGAATATGGCAGCATAATTAGCAGATTTTTCCATTGGGAGATTTTTTCCACTCTGAGAAATCTACTGCTCTCCATGAGAAAACCTGCTCCTTGAGCATATTACCATGTAGCTGCTTATTTCTGTTGGCAAGCATTCAAGCTTCCTATGTTTATATGCATTGAAGTTATTTGTACCACCCTGGTCTACTTTCTCTGATAGATTGTGACCTAGTTGAGAAAGGTGAATGGCAGAGCTAATGGCTGAAAAGGTTTTCAGGCTGAAGTTTCTCTGTCTGCTTTGTGCATTAGTGTCAGAATTACTCTGATGAGGAGCATTTGGTCTACTATTCTTTACTGCTACCAAGGGATTGAGGTGGTAGGACACACATGCTAACAAATACTTTATTTGTGGAGAGAGAAGAGCAGCAAACAGAATAGAAATCAAAGAAAGAGATCAATGTAGGAAAGCAATATGACAACTGGTGGCGAGGCAGCGGTCATGAAATGAACTGAATTCTCATGCTATTCCTCTTACATTCTTAGGGGGAGTGATAATAGGCAGATTTCTAGACTGGGTAGTTTTGAGGGCACTGGGAAGGTCCTCTGCCCAATAAAAATGCTTCCCCATTGCTCATTGATGCATGAAAGTCTGCAATAGATTAGTAGCTTTGTCTTTTGTTAAAAATACAAATCCCCCAGGTAGGGAAAACAATAAAGTCTTCACAAATTTTATTTATATCTTTTGGTTTTGTTTCACCTCCATTTCCAAGTATATCCATTCCCCTTCTTGTACCTAGGGAGCTATACCTTGCTACAAAGAATAAGAATGAAAAATAAAATAGAAGCAGTTCTGGAAAACTCACACATCAGCTAAGTCCATGTTATAGGCAATGCTCCATGCCCATATTCCTCCACCTCTGAAAGGAGGGGAGGGAGGTATGTTATTCTATCTCTCTTTGGGGTTAAACTTGGTCATTGTAATTATGTAGCTTTTTTTTTGTTCTTTCCATTTAAAATTATTGCAGTTATTATATATATATGTGCACAGATAGGTGTATAATTTTCTAATTCTGCCTATTTCACTATGCTTTAGTTCACATAAGTTTCCCCATGCCTCTCTGTATTTTTCATATTCATCTTTTTGTATGGTATTGTAATATCCTGTTATCCTGACATGGCACAGTTTATTTAGCCACTCCCCAAAGTGCTGTTACAGCGTTTTGATAAGGACATATTAAGTCTTAGCAGTAATCTGCACATCAGTGTGGGGGAGATGGTCCTCAGCGAGACCTTAAAGGTTCTTTAGTGAAGAGCTGTAACCTAGGGAGAAATGACTAAGGCTTTGCGCTAGATCACCACAATTTGGGGGGGGGCACTGACAACATTTGCTATCTACTTCAACAACTTATGATTAGTACCTAGCTACCAAGAATAATTAAAATGGGAAACCAAGATGGTAAGTGCTTCCTCCCTCTGTGTACAACACTGATACCCAAGGGGACCTCCCACACATTAGAGATATTTTTCTGGGCCCCAAGGGCTATGTAACCCTCCACCCCCAATTTAATTTGACTTTCAAAGCTGATCTAAGGTCAAGTTTCATTATGTTTTTTTCTGGGCACCAACACACACACATAGGAGTATGAAGACACATGTTAGTTATGACTGTGATCTAGCCCAACCTTTATCTGAAGAATGAATTACTTCTGTACAAAAACCTCTATAAGCAGTGATCCAATCCCAGAAGATCAACTTTTAGGAAAGATTTTAATAAAAGAGAAAGAGAAAGAATCCCAGCAAATAATGACTGACTGAGGTAGGGGTATCCTGAAGGGAGAAAGGCTTAGAAAAAGAACACTTGGACCAAACACTTGCCTATGTCCGTGTTTTGTTCTTTCATATTGATACTTCTCTTGATGACTACCATCCATCCAATAAATGAAAACTGAGGGAACTGTCTTGAGGTAGGTCTGAAACAAAACAATAGGGAACTCAATTTCTCTCTGAATAGCACACATAAATTATTCACAATGATAATAGCTCACATATCTACAATCCCTTATCGTTTACAAATCACTTGCCTTACAAAACCCTTGGAAAGAGTGTAAGTATTAGTATTCCTGCTTTAAAAAGAAGGAAATTGAGGCTTAACAAGTTGTATCTTGTCCGTAGTAATAAGACCACAGTATTTTATAGCTGGGAAGGACCTGGGAGATATAGCAACCATTTCTTCAAACAACATTCAATCAACAACCATTTTTAAGAGGCTACTAGGTGACATGTGCCACAGTTACAGATTAATAATGAAATATCCACTCAAGGGGCTTATAATCTATCATCTAAAAAAATTATAGATAAAGAAACAGAAACTCAGAGAGGTGAATTGATTTTGTCCATGGTCACACAGCTTCTAGGAGGCTGCATATGGATGGTAGAGAGAGACTATGAACTAGGTATACCTAGGTTCAGATCTTGCCTCTGCTTCACACTGGCCTTGTCATGCAGCATGCCTACTTGTGGCTCACAACACTTCTGAGTGCAGAGGAACTGGATTAAAATGTAAGTGGCAAAAGTTTAACAAAGTATATAAAAATACAATAAAACATAGACAAGATTGCCTTTTGAAACAAAGGCAATATGCAGTCTGTAGGGGTCCTTGTGTACCATTTGGTGGCCTCCATTTCTATGTGAGTTTGACATTACTGCTCAACATGACTCTCTAAGACTATAAATTGTAGATAAATTGATAGTTCCCTATACTAATGAAATCACAGTTCCAAATCCTACCCACAAAGCTACTGTAATAAATGGCAGGGTCAGGATTCAAACTCACATCTTCTGATTCCAGAGCCAGGGCTTTTCCACTACATTACAGCTGAAAACAAACTACATTTGCTTTTTCTCTGTAGTCTAAGGGTCCATATCATGTTCACATTGGGTTGGTAAATTGAAGAATTTGCATAAATACCTATTGAATGTAGGTTACTAGTCCACTGGAAAAAAGCAATAGGCTGAAAGGCTTCAGATTTGAATCAGGAATACCAGTCTTCAAAGGCCACTTCAGGCACCTCCTAGCTATGTGCCCTTCATCTCCTCATCTGTAAAAAGAGAGGGCTGAAGTAGATGGTCTCTAAGGCCCTTTGCAAATCTCAATTTATGATCTCAATTCTAGGACCCAGAGATGAAGAGAAAGAAGTAAAGAACCATAAGAAAAAAAAAAAGGAGGCAGATTTTGGAGGGAGAAGGAAATAAGAAAGATGAGCTAAGAGGAAGAATGAGAAAATGAGAGAATAAGCAAGATTGAAGAGGTCATGTGACTGCAGAAAGCTGCCACGTGCCTCTAAATATTTTCTTTGACCTTGACACTTTTCATTTCTAAAAGGCTATGGAGTCAGGGAGACTCATTTATCTTCCTGAGTTCAAATCTGGCCTCAGACACTAGCTGTGTGACCCTGGGCAAGTCACTTAACCCTGTTTGCTTCAGTTTCCTCATTTGTAATATGAGCTAGAGAAGGAAATGGCAAACCGCTCCAGTATCTTTGCTAATAAACCCCCAAATGGCACCATAAAGAGTTAAAAAAAGAGGAGGTTATATGGGCCCAGAATTGGGGGGTAGGAAGGAGAGGAGGGAAAATGATAAGAGCTCTTTACCATAGGTTGGTTAAGTAAGAAGCATGGACCCAGATATTTTTCCTTATACAAACATCCTTTTACTTCAATGAAACGAAGGCTGATTTGTCCTAGACAATGTTTTCCCCCATAGGCTGCTATGGGGGGAAAACACCAGCTTAATTTCAGGACTACTTATGGGAGAAATAACTTTTGGGGACTGTTCTAGCTTATGAGTTCTTTGCCCTTTGCCTCAAGACTCAAATTTGCCAGAGTGCAGCCAGATTTTTCTGTTAAGTAGAGCCTGGAGCCCTACTTAGGGAGTGTGTCCAAAGGGAGAACATCTGGGTGGGCTGAACTTATTTTCTTTTTATTTAATTCAATCGATTCAGCCAAGCAGCTCTCACAGGGATGCTGCAGCCAGAACTGAGGCATTATTTTTATTTGAGCTCCTGTACCAAAGAGCAAATCTACATGCTTCTTTTACTAATATGCTTTCCAGATGCTACACATTGAGCTCAGGCAGGATGCCCTGTAATTGAGATAGGAATGATAATAAGAATTCTTATTTTTATTCTTAATTAAAGTTGTGATCACTTGGGTTTTCTGAAAGTGAGAAACCTCCAACAAATCAGTGGAGTGCCAAATTTCTTGAGCAAGCCAAATGTCATGTGTGGGGAGTAAGGAGACAGAAATGTGATTGAATGTAGGGGCCAAAGGACCAGGGAGGGGAAGATGGAGATATCCACTTGAGGCCAGGAATTAAGCTAGTGAGAATATTGCTACTAGACTTCCCTGACCCCTAGCACTATTGCAGGGGAATCAAATATGATAATTAACACTGAGAGCTTGAACTAAGGCTGTGGCATTGTCAGGTCCTATGCTACTGGCTGCATCTTATAATGTGGAATCCGCACCTCTGTCCTCCACTTTCTCCTTAGCCAATCTCCCCACATTGTAAATTGTAAATTCATCAAAATGGTGTCTCCTAAAACATACTTGTCTTGGCTGTAGATATGTTGGTGGACAAAGACTTAAAAACTCCTTACTGTTTGTTAAATTTTGTTAGGTATTGTTTTCTGGGGTGGGTGGGAATTTGGGGGAGATTGCAGACCTGCAATTTCATCAGTGTAGGGAACTAACTCCTTGTGAGGAAACTTCCTTCACCTATGCAGATGAGCAAAAGTTAAGCAACTTAAATTTTGCCCAGGACTCTCAGAAGTTAAGTGACTTGCCCAGGGTCACACAGCCAGTATGTGTCAGAGGCAAGACTTAAACCTAACTCTAAAGACAACTTTCTCACCTTTATGGTACACTGCCCCTTGAGGTTATTAGCTATTATTAGGCATCACTTAAGGGTATCCTCTCAAGATAGAAATTCACTGAGTCATGAGATGCCTGGAGCACTCAGTTATTTTAAATTGTCCAAAAAGTCAAAGTTTGCTCTTTCTGCACAACATCTTTCTACCACGGCATCCAGTGCCATCTTTGTGTGCTCCCAATTGATCAATCAGATGCTGTGTTCTGGATGAAGTTGCTTATAAGACAACAAGAAAAGAAGGCATTAAATAGTGA
The DNA here is from genome assembly GCF_011100635.1 of Trichosurus vulpecula. Taxonomy (NCBI): domain Eukaryota; kingdom Metazoa; phylum Chordata; class Mammalia; order Diprotodontia; family Phalangeridae; genus Trichosurus; species Trichosurus vulpecula. Next base: position 226,246,966 of record NC_050579.1, on the reverse strand, counting down.
GTAGGTCAGTATAGCAGGTAAGAGCACTGGAATCAGGAAAACCTGAGTTCAAATGCTGCCTCAGACACTTATTAGCGGTGTGAGCTTGGGTAAGTCATTAGCCACTTTAACCCCTTTTGGTCTGTTTCCTCATCTGTGTGATGGGAATAGCAATGGCATTGCACCTGCCCTGAGTTTTCGTGAGGTTCAAATGAGATGACATATGTACAGGGCTTTGTAAAACTTAAGGTGCTACATAAATGCTTGTTGTTGTTTAGTCATTTTTGAGCATTATCCTACTCTTCATGACCCCGTTGAGGGTTTTCTTGGCAAAGATACTGTAGTGGTTTGCCGTTTCCTTCTCCAGCTCATTTTTTTTACAGATGAGGAAACTGAGGCAATCAGGATCAAGTGACTTGCCCAGGGTCACATAGCTAGTAACTGTCTGAGGCCAGATGTGAACTCATGAAGAGGAATCTTCCTAACTCCAGGCCTGGTGCTCTATCCACTGCATCACCTAGCTGCCATATAAATGCCAATAGCAGTTGAAATGCTAAGGATAACGAATGATTACTTACAGAGAAAATGGAATTCTACTAGCACACATAAACTTCCGTTCTAAACATCAATTCCTTACCTTCTCAACAAAGCAAATAAATGTAGAACTTGGATGCTTTTCTTTTAACCTAGGGACTAATTTTTCAACGGGAACTCTAGAAGAATGAATAAGATTCACTTTGATAGGGGAATCAAAAGGCATAGACATTCATCTGAAGCATCAGAAACTTTGTGGATCAGTGGACTAAAATAACTCTAATTACTAGAAGTTTGTTTCCTAATATTTTGACGAAGTCAAAAACACCTACTTCTAAGATGGAAACACCATGGGGACTTTTCTGATCTGTTTCACTTTGGGGCAACACTTGATTTTATAATTTTTTCTTTTGTAATTTTTTATAATTTTTCTTTTGTTTTTCATGTGAAGGGCAGCAGGTGATTTACTTTCAAGATGTAAAGCTATACTTAAATACTGAAAGAAACACAGACTTGGACAAAGTTTGTTTCACATAAATGGCCAGAGTCTAGGGCCAAAGGCCATTTCAGGCTCTCACACCCCAGAAGAGGGGGCTAGAAACCAGAAAAAGGCACTGAGGAGCTAAGTCTTGGCCTTCCTGGTATAAGAGAAGAGCCATCACTGGAAGTGCAGTTTTACAGCAATGCATAATATAGTGGGGGAAAGGGAGACTTAGACTCTGAATTGAAGAATGGTAAGTTTTAACATTATAGAGGTCATATCACTATTAATAACTAGCATTTCCTAGTTCCCGATTAATGCAAATAATGAATCCACTGAAATGGTTTCATGTATTCGAGTTGAAACTATTGGAAGTTATAATTATATAAAATATGGTAATTGGCTCTGGCCCAATGGAAATATGCAGTATGAATTTTAATAACAGTGTCACATCAGGGAATTAGTTATTCTCACTAATATATTCTCACTAAACTGATACTAACTGTATATAGCACATTAAGGTTTTCAAGCCATCATAATGGGATAAGGTTTACAAAACACTGAATTTAGGAAAAAACAACAAATCCAAAAACAACCTTGTGAAGTAGGTAGTAAAAGTGTTTGTGTGGAGGGAGTGGGAAGGAGATGGGAGGAGTCGAATTTGTAATGTCATTACATTGGGAACTTGCTGTGAGGAAACTCCTACCAATGAGACAGTTAGGTGGCACAGTGTATAGAGCCTTGGGCCCAGAATCAGGACGACTTGAGTTCAAATCTGGCCCCAGATACTAGCTGTGTGAACCAGGGCAAGTCACTTACCAAGTTTGCCTCAGTTTCCTTCTCTGTAACATAGGGATAATAATAGTACTTAACCACCCAAGGTTTGTTGTGGAGATCAAATAAAATAATTGTAAAGCATTTACTGCAGTGCCTGAAACATTGTAAGTATTATGTGAATGTTAGCTATCATTAGCTATCAACACTGATTGGTGCTTGCTACAGTATTTTTTTTATCCCTATTTAATAGTTATAGAAACCGAAATACAGGGAAATTAAGTGCCTTGTCCAAGGGTGTATAGTAGAAAGACTCAGAGTCAAGACTGGAAAACAGATCTTTGCTTGTAAGTCATCTTGTAGTGCTCTCACCAATACTGTTTCCCCCTGCCCAAAACCATTAATTAAATCCTTTTTTATTCTATTTAGGGATCTAGGTATACAAAGATTAAAAAACCAAAAACAAACAAACAAACAAAAAACCACAGTCCCTGCCCTCAATGATAAAAAAAAGTGTTTGAGAGGGGACCCAGATTCAATTCCTGCCTTGGAGGCTTATTAGCTGGGTCTCTTTGGGCAAATCATTTAACCAAAGGGACTCAGTTTCCTCATGTGTGAAATGAAGGAATTGGATTGGATAGTCTCTAAGGTCTCTTTCAGCTCTACATATATGATCATATCAAGATATGACACCTTTACACATGAGAATAATACGTTGACTATAACAAGGGGAATGATAAGATGCAGAAAAAGGCCTTAAGAAAATTTGAGGTAGGGGACATTACTTTTTGTTGCCATGATCGGGACATTATTCACAGGGGGCCAGGAACATGAATTGTACCTCAAACACAAAGAAAGATTTCCACAGGCAGCGATAAAGAGGGAGTGCATTATAAGCATGGAGAGAAACTTGTATCTATCACTGGAGATGAGAGAGATCAGGACAAGATTTAGGAATAGCTAGTAGCCCTCTCTTCAGAAAGAGAAAAGGTGGAAAGGTGGAAAGGGAACAATGCAAAATGGGCCAAAAAGGAAGCCTGGAAGACCAAAGAGTTTATTATATCTTGTCTGCAGTTTGCTGTTCAGTTGTTTCAGTCATGTCTGACTCTTTGTGACCCCATTTGGGGCTTTCTTGGCAAAGGTACCAGAATGGTTTGTCATTTTCCTTCCCTGGCTCATTTTACAAATGAGGAAACTGAGGCAAACAGTGTTAAGTGGCTTGCCCAAGGTCACACAGCTAGTAAGTAGTAGTAATCCAGTCTGAGACTGGATTTAAACTCAGGTCTTCCTTATTCCAGGCCTGGGGCTCTATCCAATGTGCACCTAGCTTGCCCTCCTATCTGCAAGAGGGAGCAGTTAAATGTTTTTGAGCAGAAGTGACATATTCAGACCTGGGCATTAAGAATATTTCACAAGCTGACCCCTTGCCACCCTTCCCAATCTTTTTATACTTTCCTCCCCTCCACTTACTTGCTGTTCCTTTCTCATAACCCTCCATCTTCAGCCTTTATGACTTTGTGCTAGCCATCTGACTAGCATGGAATACTTTTCTTTTCCACTTCACAGAATCCCTGGCTTCCTTTAGGACTTATCACTACCACATCAGGAGAATCTCTTCCCTCCCTATTGATAGATTTTGGGTGGGTCCTATTCTTACCCTGGTTTCTTGGAGAATAAAAAATGGCTTTCCTCTTTGCTTGTCCTGAAATCTCCTCCTCTGAGTTTCAGGCTTTCATTCTAACCCTTTTTTTAAAGCGTTTGTTGGTGTGAAGTTATTTCTCTCCTCCCTTGCTGAGATGGTCTGTTCTTATTTTTGTTTTCGCAAAGGCTCTTTTGTCTATTACTCTTGATGACCTTTGACTTTCTTCTTTCAGTGGTGGTAGAAGAATCTTCCTTCTAAGAACTTCTTTGTCCATCTCCTCCAACCAACCTACTTCACCTCTCTTGCCAGCAGACTATCTCCTCTTCTCCTACCCCGTAATGTAATCTCAACAGGCACAAGCCCTTTGAGTTTCTTCCTCTTATGTTGGCCACCAGGTCAACATGCCAAACCAATCATTTCTGCTTTCTCTCTGAAACCACTGCCCTCTGGTAATCCACTCAGTTACCTGTTCATTGGTAGAGCTGAGACAATTGACCACGCCCTAGTAATGGTTCATGTTTATATAGTATTATAAAGCATTATATTTTTAAAAATTTATTCATGTATCTTTTTAAAAAAATATATATATATATATATTATTGTCAATCCCCACCAACTCTCGCCTCCCAATAGAACCCTCTTTTTTTGTTACAAAGTATAGTGAAGTAAAACAAGTCAGCAAATTGCCTAGGTTTGAAAATATATGCCTCATTCATCTCCTTTAATTTAGCATCTCTCTTCCTAGAGACAGGGTGGCATGTTTGACCATCAATCCTCTTACATCACTACAGCTTTGCTAGAATCCAAATGTCTTTCAGTGTTGTTTTCCCTAATAGTATTGCGGTCATCATAGAACCTGTTCTCTTGGTTCTGTTTACTTTATCTTGTAATAGTTCTTATAAATCTTCTCAAGTTTCTCTAAATTCTTCATATTCATCATTTCTTGTGGAGTCAGAAGATTCGTGTTCAAATCCTGCTGCTTATACTTACTACTTGTGGCCTTAAGCAAATTACTTATCCTCAGTGGGCTTTAGGCAGGTCTGTCTGTAAAATGAAGATTATACTATGTGGCTGCTAGGGTCCCTTCCACTTCCCAGGCTACTGTGCGTCATGATTTCTCAACTTGAACTATCACCTCTACCTCACCCTACTTACAACCTACCCTTCACTGAAGAGTCCGTTATCTTTGGTGATGGACCTAGGTCACTCCTGAACTCTGGGGCTTGGTCCAGGCCAGGCCACCACGCAAGTTATCTCTCTTGCCTTTTCTGTTGTTGTTCAGTCTTTTTCAGCTGTGTCTGACTCTGCATGACTCCATCTGAGATTTTATTGGCAAAGATATGAGGGTGGTTTGTCATCTCCTTCTCCAGGTTATTTTTACAGATAAGAAAACTGAGGAAAACAGGGTTAAGTGACATGCTCACAGTCTCAGGCTGGATTTAAACTTAAGAAGATGAGTCTTCTTGATTCCATGCCTGGCACCCTATCCATTGAGCCACCTAGCTGTCCCTTGCCTTTTCTAGCTCTCTTTTATTGAGTCTTCCTTCATTAGAATGTAAACTCCTTGAAGGCAGGCATTATATTGACCCTTGATTGCATTTGTATCTCCCAAATCTAGCACAGTGCCCTGAACAAATATTTTTTCTGTCTGTCTGTGAGTCATTACATTCTTATGTTTCAGTTCATTCATTTCTCAATCAATGACCATCCACTTTTCTGGTTCATTGTATAAAGCAATACTTCATGATACTGTAGGGTAGAATAGTACAAGTTGCTGGGTGAACACTGGATACCTTTCTGGGTCAGATTCTCACTAACAGAGAACATTCGGATGCTATAGGGTGGAAATGATGGGATGCTTGGAGTGACCACTTCCTCCTAGGTTCATGATACAGGAGGGAAAAGTCAGACACAGTCTGACATGCACCCATATTTTGAGAGAGCAGATTTCAAGAAGTTCAGAGGAAGACTAAGTAGGCTCCCAAGTATTAAAATTCTGCAAGAGAAGTCAGTCCAGGAGGGATGGATAACTCTCAAGAATGAAATTCTGAAGATACAAAAGAAAGCAATTTCAGTGAGGAGGAAAAACTTGAGTCATCTGAATAGACTGATGTGTATGTTCAGGAAACTAACAAACTAATGCAGATTAAAGAAAAAAAAGACTATGAAAGCAAGGACATCTTACAGAAGCTGAAGATAGCAGCATGGTTTATGCCAGTAAAATAGGGTCAGGAATGTTAAAGCTCAGAATGAGCTGAGGCTGGCAGGGAAAACCAAGGGCAAGAACAAAAAATAAATTCTCCCCACCCCCTTAATTGTTTTTAGAAAGGATAGTATCATTGCTTTAGGGGAAAATGACAATTAACAAGAGAGAGAGAGCAGAGCTGCTCAATTCTGATTTTACTTCTGTTTTCTCTGTTAAGGAAAATGATTTCTGTGACTAATAGGGAGTTTTTAGCCAAGATATGTGTAAAGAGAAAGTTAAGATGATCTAGCTGCACTTGATTTCAAGTCACCTGGCCCAGATGAATTGAATTCTTAGATAAGGAAGGAACTGGTGGATGTCGTCACCAAGCCATTATTTTTGATCTTGGAAAGATCACAGAGAACAGTAGAGATAGCACAGGACCAGAGAAGGGCAAATATTTTTTCCAGTTTTGGAGGGAAAAAACAGAGGAAAACAACATTTGTAACTGATAAACCAGTGAGTTTGACTTTAATTCCTGAGAAAATTCTAGAGTTGAAAGAGATGGTTAGCAAATAGTTAAGGAAGGAGACCATCATTACAATATCATTATTATAAGCTTCTCCAAGAACAAGTCATGCCAAACCAGCCTTATTTTCTCTTTCAATAGGGTTACAACACCAATCGTTTAGGGGAATACTATAGACATAGTTCCCTTAATTTTAATAAAGTACTTTGGTGGAAATGATGGGCAGATGTGGGTCAGGTGATAATATAGAACTGTTTGAAAGGCTGGACCCAAAGAATAATTGTCATTAGACCAGTGTTGAAGGAGGAGAAGGTCTCTAGTTGAGTGGCCTGGAGAGTTATGCATAACCTTATGCTACTTAATATTTTTTAATTTAGTAACTGAATAAAGGTATGCACATGGGTATCAAATTTGCAGGTGGTATAACAATGGAAGGAACAGAGAGCATACTGATTGACAGAATCCGGTTGGACCAGAAGACGTCTTTGATCCCTTCTGACTCTAAGGACTATGATCCCTATGAGTTATTTTAGGTTTCTGAGCACAAAATTGATATGGAGGAATCTAACAAGAAGTAATTCAATAAAGAAAAGGATAAAATCTTATACTTTGATTTAAAAAAATTCTTTCTTAAATGGTTGTCATAAAAACTGGCCAAGAATTTATTGATAAGTACTGCTGCCATGTGTGCGTTGTCAGAGCTAGCTCAGGGTTTGGAGGCTCCTAAGGAAAGTATGGGAGAGAAAAGGTATTAGACTGCTTGTCAGACTGGTGGCCTACAGAGTTGTTGTGCTGACTTCATAGTTGAATGCCTGTGACACCTGGGCAGTTGACCAGTGCCAAGCCAGGAAAGTGAATAGCTTTCATTTGAATTGTTTTAGGAATATTCTGAGATCACCTGGCAAGATAAGGTACCCTTTGTTGAGCTAAACTGCCAAGTATTCAAACTCTACTTCAGAGAGTGCAACTCTGATGGGCTGGCCATGTTGTTTGAAAGCCAAAAGTATGCTTGTTTAAAAGAGTATTTTAGGGAGAACTCACACAAGGCAGGCACTCACATGGTGGTCAGAAGAAGTGATCCAAGGACAGACACTCTCAAGGTCTCTCTGGAGAACTTTGGAATGAATTGAGTAATATGGGAGATACTGGCAAAGGACTGCCCAGCATGGTGTACCCACATCATAGAAGGCACTGTGCTCTGTGAATGAAGAATTGCAGTAACTCGAAAGAAACACGAGATGAGCAAATTTAGAGACATCTCCACTCCAAATGTTTGTATGGACTATTTGTGCCAGACTTGTGGTAGAGCATTCCAAGCTCATATTGGTTTGATCAGCCACAGTCAGGCACACTTTACTTTGACCTGACATAGTGATGTCATTTTGGTCTTCTTCAAAAATGAAGGGCAACAACCAACCAACTGCTACCAATAATACTTATCCATACACAGAGATATTTTAAAAACTTGTTTATTATATAGTCAGAACACGGACTGGTGGTATACTAAAACCAGTGGGCCCTGAGCATCCTTTTCAGCAACTTTATATAGATTTAGTTATAAGGCAGTGTGGATATAATGGAATTTGACAGAGGGTAGAAGGGAAGGTAAAATTTATACATCAAAGAATTGAGAGCAGAAGGGGAAGACCTCTATCAGGTAAAATAATAAACTAGTCAGTTAACACTAGGGATAAAGCTGAAATTTGCAGACTAACTATTAAACTAGATCTATACCCAGTTACTTGACATGCTTATCTTAAGTAAATAGAGGTAATAAAACTGGGCCAGAAATTCTCTTCATTAATCACTTAATCACTGGAGCTCAAGTTTGATGTCAGGAAAACACCATGTGCTCTAGCGAGTGGTGTGACTTGCTGTCTTAAGCAAATGGTGGCAATACTAAACCTGTTATGACAGAGAGAAATTACAAGGTATAATGGACAATAATAATAATAATAATAGCATTACTGCTATGACCTCTACTACTAAAAATAATAACTAACATTTACTATGTGCCAGGCACCGTGATAAGTGTTTTATGATTATGATCTCATCTGATTCTCACAACAACCATTTGAGGCAGGCGTTATTATTATCTGTACTTGTCTATGTTTAGGTCCCATCTTGTGAATTGTTTTCAATTGGGGAAGGCACAATTTAAGGACACTTGTAGAGAGGTATGACTTAAAGACACTGGTAGACAGCATCCAGAGTTCTATTAGGATTGGGAAGAGCTTTAAGTCCATGACTTATGAGAATGAAGTAAAGGAGATGTTGGAGAAGAGAAAACTCTTGTTCGGCCATTTTCAGTTGTGTCCTACTCCTCATAACCCCATCTGGGTTATGGTTATTGGCAAAGATACTGGAGTGATTTGCCATTTCCTTCTCCAGCTCATTTTACAGATGAGGAAATCGAGGCAAAGAGGGTTAAGTTAAACCCAGGGTCACACAGCTAGTAAATGTCTGAACTAATTTAGACTCAGATCTTCCTTACTCCAGGCCCAACACTTTATCCACTAAGTCACCTAACTGGTCTAAGACAAGACTCAGAAGAACATAATAGAAGACATCAAGTATTTGAAAGGCTGTCACATTGAAGAAAATTTAGCCTTGTTGTGTTTGGTTTGAGGGGCTAGAACTAGGACCCTTGGGTAGAATCTACAAAGAGTCTACATTTAGGCTTCAGCAATGATTAGGCTTCCTAATAATTCAAGCAGTCTATAGTAGACTGGGCTGCTTTGGGAGACAGTGGATTCCTCTTTACTGGAGGTCTTTAACAGCGGTTGGATGGCTACTTGGTGGATATTGCATTATAATATTCTTTTTCATGCATGAAGTTGGACTAGGAGGCTACTGAGGCCATTTCCAGCTCTGAAATTCTCTGATCTCTAGCTCTACTCCTGCTTTGATTTCTAATCCTCAGGTCACAGGAAAGAATGACTTTCTCATTTCAGGCGTTCACAATGGAAAAACATAATGTGCACTGTGTATCAATATAACATTGTGTTCTTAGCCCTGACAGTAGTCAGGCAAGGGTGTATCGTCATAGGTTACATATCAGAGGCTTTGTTTCCATCACTGTCTCATTTCTGGAAGGTGCCACATTCAGGAGATGTAATTCTAGTTGTGACTCTCCCCTTGAAACTCTGTCGCTCTTCCAGGAATGTAACTGGGGAAGAGTTCATAGTTTGGCATAAATAATTCACTTTGAACCAGGGAATTGCATTGAACCCTGGGTTCTTGAACTAAAATGAACAGGACTACATCAAACTGTGTCTGAACCAAATCCAAATTGCCCCAATATTGCATTTGTTTCAAATCTTTTCTTTGAACTGCCTCACTGCCAATCCTTGGTTCAAGAAACATCCCTGCATACAGAATTATCTTTGTACACTTACCACTGCAATTAATTCCTGTCTTCCTTCATTAATCATTATTTATTAGCAATGCCATTTTAACAAAATGCCCCAGTACTAATCTTGACAGGCAACATCACACTGGGGATAAAGATCTGGCCTTGGAGTCAGGTGGGCCTGGTTTAAGTCTTATCACTGACACATACTGATTGCGTGACCCTGGGTGAATCATTTAACTTTTAAGTACCTGAGGCAACTCTCTAATTAACTAGCAGTTGCTGATTTTCTTTAATAAAGGGAGTTTGCTAGGGAATTTCTCAAATCCATGAAATCACAGGTCCATTATCATCCCCGATGCCAATCTTAAAATATCTTGTTCAAAGAAGTAAAATTGAATTTTGAGTGAGTTTTTTAATTCTTATTTTCCTTATTTGTGCTAATGTAAGCATTAAAGGGTAGTTGAAAAGTGGTTCAGGCAATCCCTTAACAGAAGGTTTCTCAGCTGGTATTGCTGCCCCTGGGATAACTTTCTCCTGCCACCATTCAGGAGACTAAATAATTCTCCTTCTGAAATTATACCCTGGAGTCTGCTTATAAAGGCCTCCCATGGTATGGCTCATGCACTGTGCCCACTCCAGTATAAAAGACTCAGCTTCTGAAGGTACACAGATTACTTTCAAACAGTACTATTTCCATTTGTTCCCATAAGTTCAATGATCATACGTCTCAAGATGACTCCCAGATTTATCTATACAGCTCTAGTCTCTGCCCTGACATCTAGTCCCATATCTCCAAATGCCTACTGGATATTTCTAACTGGATTTTTCATAGCCATCTTGATTGCCTCCTCTGGAAATTCATAGTAGAAGAGTGATAACAATGGGTGGTATTAAATAGGGATGATGTTTTAGTGGAGGCAAATTTGGAGCCAGTTATCAAAGGAAGTGGAAGGCCATACATGGCTAGTCTTTAAGTCTTTATGGCTGTCATAAGCGACAAAGAGATGAGGTTGGCTAGATTTCAGAGGAAATGGAAAGCTATTAAATAGGAATATGTAAGACTTGTGCTGGAGATGGCAAGATCGTTTTGATTGTGATGAAAGACAACAAAATGGAATGAAGTCATCATGAATAAGTAGGGAGAGAAAGTAGCTTGAAAAACATTTAGAAGACAAGCCCAATGACTATGGAGTTAGTATGACCAACAGTAAGATTTCTCCCATTCTTATGGCCTTAGTGACTTCATCTGTAAAAAGAATGGGTTGGACAAGAAGATATCTTAGGTCTCTTCTGACTCAAAAGCCTATGATCTCTATGAGCAACTTCAGGCTCCTGAGCCCAAGACTGACATGAAAATGATTGGGGAAGATTATATTACTTATTGAGTATAGGATATAATGGACACCAAGAAAGATTAGATATGGAAGAGTCTTGCTAAGTGACTTTTACAATGATCTAGAAATGTGGTTGTGGTTTGTGCTTCATTCTTGAAAAGGACCATGACATTGGGGAGATGACATGATTTGCAATTGATTTTGATTAGTGGGGGGAAGGGCAGGGGCTGTGCAAAGTCACCAGCCTTACTTTTTCCTCCAGAGCCATCTGGGTCCAGTGGCCAGATATAGATTGGGATGACTGGAGATGACCCAGGATGCCCTGGGAGACCTTGGCCCTTTTAAGCTAAGGTCTTTGCAAGTGCTCACTTTGAGTGAGGCAACACCCATTCAGTGAATAGGCCTCTTTAATAAGCAAATCAAGGGATGGCCCCTTTAATAAAAAAAAAAAATCAAATTGGGAGGGGAAGACCCTCAGGGTTTCTGGGCAAAAGAGAAACAGTTACTGTTGACATTCACTGTATGCCAGGAGGGCCCCAAAATAACCATTAAGTGGTGCTTGGACAGGGACCTATTGTTGTCCAATCCCCTGAGATACAGAGTAAATTGGGTTTAAGGCTTGGTCTTTGAGAAAGAAATCTAGTCTGAGGATCTGGACTAAAGTGGTGGCTCTGGGGGCAAGAATAAAGGGAAAGAGGTTGTGTTTGTCCTTCATTTTCGAAGAGGACCATGATATCAGGGAAATGATGACTAACTTGCAATTGACTGATTTTAATGAGGGAGGGCTGTGCAAGGTCACCAACCTCATGTTCTTTTCAGAGTCAACTGGATCCAGTGACCAGATATTCACCAGGATGACTGGAGATGACTCAGGATGCAATGGGAGACCCTGGCCCTTTTAGGCTAAGACCTTTTCATGTACTCACTTAGAGTGAGATAATGCCCATTCAGTGAATAGGCCTCTTTAAGAAGTGAGTCAAGGGATGGCCCCTTTAATTAGAAAAAAAAAAAGATTTAAAAAAATCAAGCTGGGAGGGGAAGACCCTCAGGGCTGCTGTTCCAAAGAGAAACAGTTTCCATTGACATTTACTCTAAGGCAGGAGGGCCCAAAATTCAGCCATTAAGTGGAGCTTGGGCAGGGACCTATTGTGATTCAATCTATGAACTTCTCAGTGAACTGGGTAAAAAGAAGAAAGAGAGAAAGAAAGAGAGAGAGAGAGAGAGAGAGAGAGAGAGAGAGAGAGAGAGAGAGAGAGAGAGAGAAATCTAGCCCGTAAACCACAAGTTAAGTGGGCAGCTTCTGGCCATCAAAATTTACCTTCCTTTGGAGAGAAAGAGAAGGAGAGGGAAAGGGAGAGGGAAGAAGAGGGAAAGGTGACACAACAATAACTGACTTTAATTAGTGCTTTAAAGTTTATATAAAGGCTCTCAGCATACATTAACTCATTTGAGGCCTATAACAACTCTATTAGGTAGGAACTATGGGGTATTATTTTCTCCATTTCATAGATAAGAAAACTGAGGCTTAAGGAGATTAAATGCCTTGTCCATGATCATGCAGTTAGTAAGAATCCCAGGTGGGGTATGACCTCATTAATGAGGGTTTGGGGTGAGAGGTGCTCGACACCCCAAAGTACCGACACGCCGGGTCCTGCCGAAAGAATTCGACTCAAGCCTTCTCAGCCAAGGGAAGGGATAAAGTTTATTAAGAGTTAGCCAAATAAGCCTGCCCCGAGAGATCCCACCCCTTGCGACGCCTGTAAGGAAAAAGGGCCAGACCCATCTGAGCTAGATTGGTTCTGACCACCTTCATGGAGGCAAGATGGAGATTATATACACAAAGGTTGTGGGAGGGATTGAGGGGTGGTCTGGGGTGACCAGAAGAGGGGTCTAGGGAGGGACTTAAGGATGAAGTCAGACTGCAGGGTGGGGGAAAATAGCTGAAGGCTATATGGAAATGACAGACCATAAAGGGCTAGGGTAACAGAGCTAGGGTATAGATATTTTGATCAGGATTAAGGATGGGAAACAGGATTAAGGGTGGGAAACAGCTGGACAATAGGACTGGGCAAGGTAGGCATTTGGGCTTAATGGTTATAGCCTCAGGTCAAGGCCAGGTCGAGTGGCAAGATTCAAGGAGAGTTCAAGGGTTCAAGGGGTTCCCAGAGACTGTGCCCTCATCATTCCCCCCTCAAACAAATGGGACCCAAATTCTTTTGGGGTCAGGGACGAAGGTCTCAGCTTCTGGAATTGCTTCCTGCTGACAAGGGGCGTAGTAGAGCTGGCTTGATGGGTCCAGTTCAAGGGGTGCACAGTCATCTGGAAGTTGATGGCTTGGAGACTGAAGGAGACAAACCTGGCAAGGAAGTTAAGCAAACAACAAAACAGACAGTACAGGAGTACAGAGAAAGGACAATATCCCTGGTGGGAATTAAAGATGACTATTTCATACCTAGCTCCCCTAACCACTTGTTCTGCTTCGGGGTGCAGGAGTGTGAAACACATCCAAATTAGGTCGGGGATATCTAAGAGCAAGGTTTGATGTTTGGTGAGCCTATGCTTAACCAAGCACTGGTGGCCCTCTGCTTCCAGGGTGCTCTGGCAAGGCAGAGCTTCTAAGGGCTGGTCTGCTGGAGGCTTAGAAGCTTCCTCAATTGGAATGGCTGTAGCAGCCAGAGAATCTAATTGTTTTGGAAAACAGGGGTCAGATCCTAAGGACTGGATTAGAATTCCCAAAGCCTGTCCTCTCCTTCCTTCAGCAGAGTGAGTGAAAGGTTTTTCTAGATTAGGTAAAGCTAATGCTGGAGTGGTGGTCGGTTTAGTTTTCAAAGTCCCAAAAGCTTGTGCTGGGTAGGGGCCCCACTCTAGAGGGAGTGAGTCAGGGCCTTGAGTGGCAATTAATGGTTGCAGTCCCTCCCAAGCCTTGGGTTTAATTGGATATTGAAGGCAATGGAGGGAAACTATGGCTGGGGTGGCAGAAGTAGCTTGCCCAGGAATTCCCCGATCCCAAACAATTGGCTCAACCCTCTCCCACGCCTCTGGGGGAACATGGGGAGGTCTGGGAAACAGAGGGAAAAGGGAGTTATGAGGTTTAACTATAGAAAATTGGCTTCCCAATTTCACCATCAGGTCCCTTCCCCAAAAGGGGGCAGGGCCAGAGAAGGAGTGTTCAGACAACAGATCCTTGATGCCCATGACCTGATGGGTCGAGGGACATGTGGGGCCAGAGCAATTAGTTAAAACAAGAGAACATAGCCGTGATAAAGTGGGTAACCTTACCTTCTGCCTCGATTTTGCCCAGGGCTCCTCGAGAGAGGTGGAGAAAGTGGGAGCACGGCCAAGCCCCAGGCTTTCCCCTCCTTCCAAGTCTTGAGAAGACTGGAGGGCAGGGTGCTGGGAGGAGGCTCTACCACTTTTCCAGCCTCGGGGACACCTCCAATGTCCCTCCTGGTTACATGCTGCGCAGGGTCCTAGAGGCCTGGATCCTGGAGGCTTCTTCCAAGGGGGCACCCTAGAGGGGCACTCCTTAGACCAGTGACCCTCCTTGTTGCATCGAAAGCAGGTTTCCCCTTTGCCAAAGTTGCCAGAAGCACCCTCCGGCAATCTCCTGGCCATGGCAGCTGCCCAGAATTGGGCATGTTCTCTGTCTCTGGCTTTTTCCTCTGCCTGGACTAAGTCTCTATTATTGAACACTCCAAATGCTGTCTCCAGTAATTGGGCCTGAGGTGTTTGGTGTCCCATTGCCAATTTCTGCAGTTTTCTCCTAATATCTGGGGCAGACTGATTAATGAAATACATGTTAAGTATTGCCGCCCCTTCAATAGAATCAGGATCCAAATTTGAATACTTCTTAATAGCTTCTACTAGCTGGGCTTGGAAAAGGACAAGGTTTTCTTTTTCTCCCTGAGTAATCTCCCTAATTTTTTGAAAATTTATTTGCTTTTGAAATGCAGTTCTTAGGCCTTCTAACAGGCAAATTTCCATATGGTCTCTCTTTTCTCTATCCTCACTCCTTTGATAATGCCATCCTGGGTCACTAGTTGGAACAGCAGCTGTTCCTGGGGGATATTTTATGGGGTTATTGCTAGTCAAACTGTCCCCAAATTTTTGAGCGTGTTCCCATATTCTCCTCTTCTCCTCAGTGGTACAACAGGTAGAGAAAAGGATATGCAAATCACACCAAGAAAGTTCAAATTGTAGGGACAGATCCCTAAAACCCTCAGTAAACTTAGTGGGATCTTCTGAGTATCTCCCCAGTTTTTCTTTAATTTGGATGAGATCTGAAATGGAGAATGGAACATGCAATGTCCTTGTCCCAGCAGGGGAGGCAGGCATTTTCCTCAGGGGAAAAAGCCTTGAAGGCGCTGTGGGACCTGGAGCTTGGGGCTGAGGTAGATTAGACTGCAAGGCCAGGGCATCTGCCTGGCAAGGGAGATCAGCTAGTACCTGAGGAGGGGTAGAGGTCAGAGGGGAAGATACCCCAGAGACCCAAGTGGGTGCTACCTCAGAGAGAGAGGCTAGGGGAGGAGATATTGCCGTGGGGGCAGGACCCATGGTGATAGATGTTGCAGGGCCTGCAGTAGAGGCAGGGCATGGGGTCCCTTTGGCTGGAAATTCCTTCCTCCTTAGTAAAGGAGAAGTTAGGAGTAATTGTCGGGAGACAAACAAAATAAAACAAGAAAGTAAAATATACAGAAGGTACCTGAAACTTTCCCAAATTCCCAGCGCCAAAACAATTGAAAGGATCTGGCACATGCTTCCGGATGGGGCATCCGTCCATGTCCTTCGACATGACCACTGGACCGAGAACCACCTGATAGCGTCAGGTTGAGTTGACCACGACAGCCTGGCTGTCTGACTCACTGAGACCACTGGACCGAGCTGTCCGACTGGACCGAGAACCACCTGATAGCGTCAGGTTGACCAGGACAGTGTGACTGTCCGACTCACTGAGACCACTGGACCAAGATGTCTGACCCACCGAGAACCACCAGAGAGCGTCAGGTTGACCAGGACAGCGTGACTGTCCGACTCACTGAGACCACTGGACCAAGCTGTCCAACCCACTGGGACCTGCTGAGGTCAGGCCCGAGAAGCACATCCAAAATGTTTGGAGAGCGAGGAGGGAGATTGGGAGAGGGGGAGGCTCACATACCTTCAGTCTTGGCTGGAGAAGAACTTGAGATTAGCAGTGCTTCCCGGTCAGGGAACCATAAATAATGAGGGTTTGGGGTGAGAGGTGCTGGACACCCCAAAGTACCGACACGCCGGGTCCTGCTGAAAGAATTCGACTCAAGCCTTCTCAGCCAAGGGAAGGGATAAAGTTTATTAAGAGTTAGCCAAATAAGCCTGCCCCGAGAGATCCCACCCCTTGCGACGCCTGTAAGGAAAAAGGGCCAGACCCATCTGAGCTAGATTGGTTCTGACCACCTTCATGGAGGCAAGATGGAGATTATATACACAAAGGTTGTGGGAGGGATTGAGGGGTGGTCTGGGGTGACCAGAAGAGGGGTCTAGGGAGGGACTTAAGGATGAGGTCAGACTGCAGGGTGGGGGAAAATAGCTGAAGGCTATATGGAAATGACAGACCATAAAGGGCTAGGGTAACAGAGCTAGGGTATAGATATTTTGATCAGGATTAAGGATGGGAAACAGGATTAAGGGTGGGAAACAGCTGGACAATAGGACTGGGCAAGGTAGGCATTTGGGCTTAATGGTTATAGCCTCAGGTCAAGGCCAGGTCGAGTGGCAAGATTCAAGGAGAGTTCAAGGGTTCAAGGGGTTCCCAGAGACTGTGCCCTCATCATCATTACTTTCTGATTCCAGATTGGGCAACCCCCCACCACTAATAATAGCTAAGGTTCGCAAAGCTCTTAACATACATCATTTCATTTGGTCCTCACAAAAACCTCATAAGTATAGAGTACAGGCATTATATCTCCATTTTTTTCGGGAGAGTGAAGAAGCAGAAATATTTGATGATAGATTTGATGGTTGGGGCAAAGATAACGTGAAATTGACTCTAAGATTGTGAGTGAAGATACCTGACATAATGGGAAGTCTCTAGGCCATTCTAGTCCCTCCTATCACTACTTGGATAAACCTATTACACACAAAGTGACCAAGAACATTTGTGTGTAGCCAGAGATGTTGGCCACTGTTTCAAGTGCCTAGACTCTGGCTTGATTCTGCAGTCCTGTGATCCACGTCATGACTTGGGGTCACTAAATGGTGATAGAAAGACCACATGCTACAGTGGGTAGAATGATGCAGCTGGAATCAGGAAGACCTGGGTTTGAATCAAGCTTCAGACACCTATTTGCTGCCAGACTAAAAACTCATTTAACCTCTCTGTGTCTCAGTTCCCTCATCTATAAAACAGAGAAAAATAATTGAGCCTACCTCACAGAGGTGTTGATCAAATGAGATATGTATAAATGCTTTGAAGACATTAAAGCAAGGTCTAATGTGAACTAACATCATTCTCTTTTAAAATTATTTTAAAGTATTGAGGTTTAGGGGTGCTGGGACCCTGAAATAGTGACATGAGGGTCTTTCCTGAATGAATTCCACCCAAGCCTTCTTTCAGCCAAAGAAAAACAAAGTGTATTGAAGATCTGCCATACTGGGCAGACTCTTAAGGAATTTGAGCATTTGTAGCTCTAGCTCTAATGCCCGTGGGCCCGAATGAATCTGAGCACCTACATGGAGGCAAGATGGATCTTATATACAGAAAGACTATGGGAGGGATCTGGTGGTGGCCAAGTAGTTGGGGGTGACTGGAGGAGGGATCCAGGGAGGATCTTGGTAGTAGGCTGGGGCGCCTAGAGGTCAGGTACCAGGAACCAAGAGAATGGGATTTTGATAGGACAAAGGGTGGAAAGTGGCTGGAGGCAATCCAGAGATTACAGAGATTTAGGCCTGGAGATAATGGAAGGTTTATGGCCTCAAGTGAATGCCAGATCAAGTGGGAAGATTCCAGGAGAGTTCAAGGGGGTTCCCAGAGCCTGTACCCCATCAAAAACTCAGTAAAGGTGTGTAAGAATATTAATAGTGCTTTGTGTTGAACATTCTTAAATATAATATCTTAGTACCCTGATGCATACTTCATTATTTTTAGGTTTTTTTAAAAAAATTTCTTCAGTTTTCATAGTTGAATTATTATTAATTTTTAATTCAGCAAAATGGCACTTGATTGTACTAGGCTTCTGAATGCTGTACTAGGAAAACAGCATTGAGAAGGGGAATTTCAGGGAAATGAAGCCCTGGTAATTTGTTAACCTGGCTACCTTTCATAACATGGCTTGACTAAAATCTGACACTAAGTACCCATGAGAGAGGATTAAAAATAGAATGAGTCTCGGTTTCAGAAAGTGAATTCCTGAAGTGTCTCCCCTGTTCTCTTCAGTCAATTAATTAGTTCCACTGCCATTTTTAAAATGAAGATGCTATTTACACCAAGGCTACCAGGCTGAACTGTAATGGAAAGTCCTGCTTTCACTGGGTCATACTGCCCCAAGGGCCAACGATTGGCCATTTCGATGCAAATCAAAGCTCACTGTCCCAGAAACAGCTGGGCCTGAGTTCTGGGAAGGGAACTAAAAGATTTAGTTCTCACTTTTCACATCAGTAGCAGCTAGATTTATACTTGGTCCTATGAATAAGGATTGTTTGCTCCAATCCGTATATGAGAATTGTTTGTTCCAATTGGCATCTAGTAGTCCTATTTTGAAATCTTGAGAGGAGCATCTAAGGCACACAAACTTCACCATCAGGGTTTGCCGGTGTAGTGTATTTCATTTATCCATTTATAGGATTTAGAGATAGAGAGAATAATAATAATAAAATAATCTAATGACCTAAATGCTACTAACTATCCTACCCACGGTCATACAGCTAGTATCTGAGGCAGGACATTAACCCAGGTATTCCTAACTCCAACTCTGGTGCTCTATCAGTTTTGCCATTTGTATGGAACACTATCCCTTGTATCATAGTTATGTGTGGACATATCTTTCCCTGACCAACTGTGGTTTAGATCTACCTCTGACATGTCTAGGTTGTGTGATTCTGGGCAAGTCACTTAACAACCTAGTTTATAGGCATCTCCATGTTGACTTGAACTGACAGATGGAGTTTCCTCCCCTGGGTGCTTCCTCCACCAAAGAAATTACAAGTCTGCTTTTAAAAAGTCCTCCTCCTCATTAGATTACAAGCTTCTTGAGTCATATAAACTTATTTGTCATATCTATTTGAATTATGCTCAATATCCCTCCTCCCCATTTGTGAACTGTATCAAGTTAGGCAACTGGGTGGCATAGTGAACAGAGTGTTGGACTTGGAGTCAAAAAGGTTCAGGGCAAATTCGACCTCAGACACATATTAGCTGTGTCACCCTGGGCAAGTCACTTAATCTCTGCTCGTCTCAGTTTTTTATCTGTAAAATGAGGATAATAATAGAATCTACCTCCTAGGACTGTTGTTTGGATAAAATTGGATAATATTGGTAAAGTGTTTTGCAAATATTAAAGTGTTATATAAATGTTTATTATTATTATTTGTTTAAATAATTGCTTATTGCCCTTTGAGTGAGTGAAAAGATTGACGCTTATATTCCCTTGGGTTGGTGGGGTGAGAGTTCAGGGGGATGTTCAGGGAGGACTAGCATCTTTGTTGTGAGGGTTTACCAAACTTTTTTCAGGGCTGCTCACACCTTTGCTATCCAACTCTCACTCAACTCTCATTTGTGTCTCCAAGAAGCTGTAGGGTGCACAGCAGCTGCACCACACTGCGACTATCTTGGTAGACAAGCTAAACCAGGTTGAGGGTAAGTGATAAGCCTCAAACCTGTCAGTGAGTTGGCGGGGTATCTACCCCAAGCATGTGATGACTTCTTCTGGTGGAATGGGTGGATGACAACAATTTGTCCCAATGGCCACGAAGGTGGCTGAAGCAAGCACTGTGGAGTGCTTAGAGTTTGGTCAGACATTGAAGATGCCAAGGTCATCTGCTGTGTCCCTGGCCATCACCATTCTCAGTTGTCTTGATTTTGTTTTGTCACTGGGCTTCAATGACTCTGAAAGAGTGAGTGAGGCTGATGACTCTTTGCAACTCTGTCTCACTTAAATCCAATTCACATTTAAGTCAAGACATCACCCCATGATGTCTTTCAAAATGAAAGATGAACAACAAAAATTCTACTGAGGCATGTGGGGTGGGATACAAAAAAGAAATATAAAATGTACATAAAACAATGATAATTGGCATTTATTTTAAATTTTAAAAAATTATTTATTCACTTTAAGGTTTGCAAAGTACTTTCCAAATATTATCTCATTTGAGCCTCACAATAACCTTTGAAGGTCAGTGCTATTATCATCCCCATTTTGCAGATGAAGAAACTGAGTCACACAGAAATTAAGTGACTTGCCTAGGGTCACACAGCTAGTCAATGTCTAAGACTGGATTTGAAATTCTGTCTCTAGGTCCAGAACTCTATCCTCTGTGCCACCTACCTATTTAGGAAAACAAATTAAAAACAAATTTAAAGAGGAAGAGAGTCATTATACCTGGGGGTAAGGAAGATCAATGTCACTTCTCACCAATGCTGCCTATGGTCTTTTTATCTACCCCTCAAGGTTGGCTCTTATATATGTGGATTTGGCATTGTGTTGCCACATAATTCACTGGAAGGATAAATAGACTTGGAGACAGAGGAACTGAGGTTGAAACCCTGGCTTCTCTTTTTAGCTCATGATTCTTCTCGACTATGTCTTAAGCCCAACTGGTCAACTGATCAAAAAGCATCTATTAAATGCCTACTATGTGTCTGGTTCAGTGCTAAAGAATGGAGATGAAAAGACTGAAGTAAAGCAGTTTCTGTTCTTCAGCAGCTTGCATTCTTCTAGGGGAGACAAGAAGCACCTGTAGAAAAAAGTACATAATATACACAAAATTAATAAAAGATAGTTTGGGGAAGGTGGGCATTGGCATATTGGGTGGCATAAGGGGTCAGGCAATGTTCCATGAAGAAGGTGGCTCTTGAGCTGAGTCTTGAAGGAAACTGAAGATTCCAAGAGGTAGAAATGAGGAGGGTGTTCATTACAGATATGCCAGAGTATAATGACATGGAGAGAGAGTATCAAGTGTATGAGACAACAAGTTGGTCAGTTTGTCTGAACCAGAGAGTGTGTGGAAAGTAGGAAGGGGTGAGACTCCAAAACTGTTAAATGCTAAAGAACACAGTTTATATTTGGTCCTTAAAGGCAATAGGGAGCCACTAGAATTTATGATGAATATTTATTATGAGTCAAACCTGGGCTTTAGGAAAATCATTTTGATGACCGAGTGGAGGATGTATCAGAGCAGAGGGCAATCCTGAAGTAGGGAGACCAAATGCAAAGCCATTACAATTACCCAGGTGAGAAGCAAGAAGGGTCTGAATGAGGGGGATGACAATATAGTAGAGAAAAGGGATTGAATGCAAGAAATATTGTGAAGATAGAAATGACAAGATCCAGTCTCACTGTATATATGGGATATCAGATGAGTGAAAGGTCAAGGATGATTCTGAGGTTTATACCAGAGTAACTGGAAGGGCAATGGTGCTTTTGACAAAAATAGTGAAGTGTGGAAGATAGGAAAGTTTGGGAGGAAAGATCATGCATTTTGTTTTGGACATGTTGATTTGAGATGTTCATGGAACACCCAGTTTGAAACAGTATCTGATAAGCAGTTGGAGGTGCATAATGATAGCTGGGAATATGAGGGATGGATAAATAGATCCGGGAGTCACCTACATAGAGATGATAATCGAACCTATGGGAGATGATGATGTCAGGAAATGAAGAACATAAAGAGAAAAGAGAAGACCTAGCATAGAACTGTAGGGTATATATCCATAGTTAGTGGGAGTGATATGGATGCTGAAATGAAGAAGACCAAGGGGTAGTCAGATAGGTAGGAGGAAAACCATAAGATAACAGAGCCAGAGAACCTATATAAGAGAGACTATCCTGGGAAGAGGGTGGTTGGATGGCATCAAGTGATGCAGAGGAGTTAAGGAAGAGAATTAATATAAATGGTAACTTTATAGAAAATGATTTCAATTTTTTCTATGCTGCTGAAGAACTGCACATACTGTTAGAACTTGGTAAATTTTGACACCCTGGGCAAAAAACTCTAGCTGCCCTTCCTTAATTAGAACTTTACCCCATATGGATAGCCTGTGCCTAAGGAAAGTCCTGCTCACCTGCTCTTCAGTGGTTCTCCTCTATGGTGGACAACGGTGTGGATAATATTTGCTCGCTATTCATTAAGTAATATAAAATGAGATCGTTTTTGTCAAATGACTTCATATATAAGCCATTCTATTGAGGAACTTCAAGCAAAGAATGATGGACCTCTTTAAGGAGGACCATAGAAGTATGTTGCTGGACATCTGTTTGCTTCATCTGGCCCAATTTACTATTGAATAATAAAGCCAAGAAATTGGGAAAGAGATGTCCCTTGTTTAATGTATTTAATTTCTGTATTATAATAAGGGAGGAATCTCTGCAGGGCATTTAGAAATGTTAGTCATGCCTATGGACATTCAACAGATGTAAGTCCCCTTTGCTATTCAGTGTACCATAAGTGCATCCCAAGCCAAATTACAGCCAGTCAGAAACTATGCATCTGTTTCTTTTCTGTAACAATTCCCCAAATAAGATTTGTTTCTCCTTTAAAAAGAAGTTTCCTTGGCAACTAGGCCATGTGCACATGATCAGAACAGTTTGTCACTTTTGAAGTTTGACTTTCTGACAGGGCCATCAGGCTCAGTGAGTTGAAGAAAACAACACACAAACAAATGCATTACTGAAGGTACACAAGTCAGGAATTGCAAATGGAAGCTACATTCTAGGTGACTGCGTATGGACATAGTAGAAACAAGCTTGCTGGGTTCACTGATCTCCTCCATTTTCTGGTTCCCCAGCAGCATCACCCTCCCAAATCAGTAATCTGTATAAATGGATTATGTGAAAGAAAACAGATGTGAAATATTCTTAAAGTGGCTGAATTACCATAAAATGTATTCTGGGAAATGGGGTAGGAGGATACACAGAAAATGGGAGGCAGCCAACCACCTCAACTATATTAGATTTTGGCTTTTAAAGTTATATTTTCTTTTTTTTTTTTAATATTTTCTGAGGTTAATTTAAATAAATGTTTTATTGATGGTCTTTTTTATTTTAACCATCATTGTCACTTCTCAATGAAACCTCCCTTCTCCCTCCCATCCTCCTCTCCAACTGAGCCCTCCCTTATAGGGAATTTTGAAAAAGAAATAAAAAATGTTATTTTTGGCCATGTCTAACAATGTATAGAGTTTTGTTTTTCTCCCAAATCTGGTAATGAAAAAAAACAAAAACAAAAACACTGATTCTTGGAGTCAGAGGCCCTAGATTCAAACCCCAACCAACTTTGATACTTATTATCTGGGTAGTTTTGGATGAGTCACTTAATTTCCCTGCGTCTCACTTTCCTCATCTGTAAAATGAGGGCTTGGACTATGTGATCTCTGAGGCCCCTTCCAGGCTCTCTATGATCTTATGATCTGATTTATCTTGCCTTATCTCCAGACTGGCTTTCCTAGTTCCAACCGCCCGGTCTGCTACTGTGGCTACCAAACTCCCAGTTGCCAAAAATTCTCCATTCTAGTTGGCTTCCCAGAATGTATTTTTCTTCTGAGTTCCCAGCTCAAGTCAAATGAAGGCAGAGAAGTGAGTGAGGGAATGAATCAAGGAAACAAGGAAGAAGTTACTTATATTACTCAGGAAGAATGCAAATTTCTTCCTTTTTTGTCTGTATTACCATGGCCCAGCCCAGTGCAGTGCCTGACACATAGAAGATGCTAAGGAAATGCTAAATGATTGATTTTTATCACCCCCAGATTTCTCCCCAGCAAAAAGAGGGCAGTCATTATGTTATAGACAGTAGGTGCTTAATGGATGTTTATTGAATTTAACAGTGATAGAATGAACTCCCTAAGGAAGGAAAAATGCATTTATTAAGCACCTACTATGTGTCAGGCACAATAATAATAATAACTAACATTTACATACTGCTTACTGCGTTCCAGGTACTGTGTTAAGCATTTTATAGCTACTTCATTTGATCCTCTCAACAACCCTGGGAGTTAGATGCCATTATGATCCCCACTTTGTAGTTGAGGAGACTGAAACAGGCAGAGATCAAGTGACTTGCCCAAGGTCACATAGCTAGTGTCTGAGGTCAGATTTGAACTCAAATCATCCTGAATCCAGACCCAGCAATCTATCCACTGTGCCACCTAGCTGCTTCTATAACCCAGGTAGGATCAGAGATCTGATATTGATCTTGCTATAGAAGAGGAAGGAAGAAGAGAAATGGGGTAAATGTACACAGGAAAAAATTCTAATCATAATGAGTTTGTTTTCTCATCTAGTGGAAAATAGTGAGCTTCCTAAAACAGAGCCTTTCACCAAAGAGCACAGTATTCTTGCAAGTCAAATACAAAGATAAACTTTCTTCCACTTAAACCTTGCTTCAGAGAAAGTGTTTGGTGAGTGCTTGGATGTGGTTGGTATAGAAGTAGCCATTATACTATACCAAAGTATACTACTTTGCTATAAAGTAGTATTTCATATTTTACTATTTTTACTAAATAATTTTACTAAATTTTACTATTATTTACTATTCTACTATAAAATAGATTTGGTCTTTTTACTCAAAAAACTGATACTGTAAGTAGTTTTGATGCAGAAGAAAATTGGCTTTATATGAGACCTTAGCATAGTAATAGAGGTCCCATTTTGTCTGTTTACTGGAAGGGAGCAGGAGTGGATGTGTCATGGGACTTTTCCACTCTTTTTGCATTCCTTAGGTCAGGCGGGATCCTGGTATGCTGGAGTATGGGTGGGGTAATGGAATAAACACTGTGCTAGAAGCCAAAATAAAAATCTGGGCTTTTAAGTGGTGGCTCTATCTGAATGATGCAGCACAAAGAACATTGGGTCTGGCTTTGAATCTTATCCCTGACCTTTGCTTGTTGTGGGACCTTAGGTAAGGCTCTCTTTGGTCCTCAGATGCCCCATGTGTAAAATGAAGTGGTTGGAATGGATGATTTCTAAGATACTCTCCACCTTTGAGGCCTATGATCATAGCCATGTGATTGGTCAAATTACTTAACCTCTCTGAGTCTCAGATTCCTCATCCATAAGATAATGCTAGACTATATAACCTCTAATTCTAATTCTAACATTCTATGCTAGACTGACTAATTCTAGCAATTACTTTTGCTTAGGTCAGGATCAGTGACTCCTCTGCTGAAGTCGGAATCAAATAACCATTGATCCCCATGAATCTTAACGTTTCTGAATTAGTTTGAGACATGCCTTAGTGAAATGAATTATGATGTAGTGGAAAGTCTGGTCACAGAGTCCAAAGAGATAGATTTGAATAAAGGATGTGCTGGTAAATGGTTAACAATCAGTTCCCTGAGGAAAAACACAAGGAAACAAATTTTGTCAGGCCATACTTTTAAGTCTAATCTGCATTATTAATATTTTCTCCATTGCTTTACTTTGTCTAAGGTAAACAATCAACAAAACAATAAATCAAGCCCTGATTTTTTTAGCATTTGCCAATTTTTGAGGTGTAAATACCAACAATGAAATTTGAACAATCAGCTCTGGTTGGAGTAGGCCCTAGCATACCACTGGTTTGAGTCTTGGCCTTGGTGTTTACTAGCTATGTGACTCTGGACAAGTAAGTTCACCTCTTTGAACATCAGTTCCCTCACGTGGAAGAAGGAGGTTGTTATATCTGCAGTGGCCACTTCACAGTGCTGAGGAAAATGATGTATAAATCTTAAAGGGTTATAAAAGTCTATGGTAATTTTGTCCATTTGTTTTTATTAGGGTGGTTGTGGCTGATTATGTACACAGAAGTTTTTAACTCTTTCAATCCTGCCTCTCATATTTTACACATGGTACTGCATATATATTTTTTCAAATAAAGTTTATTTCTACCTTCGGTTTTTACATAACGTTTTCTGCCAATACTCCCTGCTTCCCCAGAACCCTCCTTATAAACAAAGAAAAACAATAGACAAAAAGAAAAAGCTCAGTAAGTGGCTGTATTGGACATCATTTTAATCTAATAGTTCTCTACCTCTTGGTCATGAGGAGGGAGGTTTTCCTTACCATTTTTTCTCTGGGGCCATTACTGGTCTTTCAAGTGCTTAGAGTTCAGCTGAGAGAAAGTTCTTACCCAAACGAGAGATGGAGATAATCATCGAAGATGAAATGGACAATTTTGATTGCACAAAATTGAAAAGCTTCTGTGAAGGCAAATTAAATGTAGTTAGAATTACAAGGGAAACAATTAATTGGAAAATAAAGATAATTAATATCCAAGATATAAAAGCATTGATACAAATATATTAGAACAAGAGCTATTCATTAATACATAAGTAGTCAAAGGGTACGAGCATGAGGTTTTCCAACACAGAAATGCAAGCGATTAAAACCACATGAAAAATTACCCCCAATCACTGATAGCTAAAGAAATGCAAATTACAACAACTCTTAGGTTCCATTCCTACCCCATCAAATTTGCAAAGATAACAAAAGAGAAAAACACCAATTATTAAAGGGGCTGTGGCAGGATAGGTACACTTATGCATTGTTGGTAGAACTGAGAGTTGGTTTAATAATTCTGGAAAGTAATTTGAAACTATGTCCCAAATCACTCGACTGTACATACAATGTGACCCAGAGATATCATTAGGTACATATTCCAAAAAAGGCTTTCTTCTAGCCATATTCTCATTTACTTTGTTATGGTCATTATTTATATTATTATCTTGGCTCTGCTTACTTCATCCTTCATGAACTTATAAAAGCTGTGTCCCATTTCTCTAAGTTCTTCAAGTTTTATAACACAGCCTTTTTTTTCTCCAGCTATTCTCCAATCAATGGCCATTCACTTTGTTTCTAGGTCTTATTTTTTTATTTTTTAGTAACAACAAGTACTGCTCTGAACACTTCTTTATGGTGGACCTCTGTTTCTGTTTTTGACCTCCCTGGTATTTAAGTCCCATAGAAGATAACTGGGTGAAAGCGTTTGGATAGTTCAGTAAATTTTCTTTCTTTTTTTTAACCGACTGTTATTAAGCATTTGCTTGCCTTTCCCTGTTCACTGGGTGGGGTGAGGGATATAGAGAAAGAAATGAGGAACTCCTATATCACATAAGCACATTTAAGAAAAATAAATCCCTGTTTTGGTCGCAGTCAAAAATGTGTTACTTATTTAGCTTTAGCCTATCAGTTTTCTGTAATGAAGCGCATGACATTCTTCTTTATCCACCCTCTGGAATCATGGTTGACCATTTAGTTGATCAGACTTCTTAAGTCTTTCATGATGATGGTGCTGGTGATGATGATGATGTGATGATGGCAGCGACGATCATTAGGTCTCCCTATCTTGCCTAGGCTAGAAGGGCAGCAGTAGGCAAAACCAGAAGTACAGTGAATTAATGAAACTTTGATCTGCTCCATTTCTGATCTGAACTAGTTTTCTCTTTACGCAGCCTGGTATTTCCTCTCCTCTCCCAGGGATTCACTATACTGGTGCTAGACTTAGGGAAGACATTTGGTCAACTTTAGCCCTACTACAGCTTGGAATTCGTGAGCTCAAGAGATCTACCTGCTTCCCTGATAGCAGAGCTAATAGCCCATAATTTGTCATTTTTACAGTATTGATGTTGAAGTATAATTTATTCTGGTTCTTCCCATTTTACTCTGTATCAATTCATACAAGTTTTTTCATGTCTCTTGGACACATCTTTCCCTTCATTCCTTATAGCACAATAAATACTTGTGCCTGCCTGCTTGACAATCGTATTGTATTACATTCATATGCCAATTGTCCAGCCACTCCCTAATTGGTGGGCACCTGCTTAGTTTCCAGTCCTTCCACGATTCCAAATTTATATCTAGGATGAGACTAATTCACAGTTCTACCAGCAACATATTAATGTTTGTCTTCCCATAGCTACTCCAACATGAACTGACCTTATTTTTTGCTCATCTTTTCTAATTTTCAAAATATAAAATGGACTATAAAATTGGTGATTTTGTACATACTTCCATATATCACTTATTTGCAGTTTTTTTTGAAAATAATTTTTCCCCCAATTTTTTTGAGCACCTGTCTATTGGGGAAGAGTTCTTGGCTTATTATGTGTTATTTTTGAGATATTTCTGTCTCCCTATCATTGTTTTAGTAATTACTTTATGAATGCAATTCCCACATAAAAGAAAGAAGACTCTGGGATTTTGTAGGCCTTGATGATGAAAATGCATAGATATGATTTCTGTCCTCTCAAATCCTTCCACATAGGAGGACTGAGAACAAAAGGGAAATGTCTGTATGTCTCTGTATCTATTTATCTATATAAGATATTACATAGAGTTCATGTGGAATGGGAAAATCATAAACCATATTTCCTTATCTGCCTAATTAACAAAAACAGAGGGGAGTAAAAAGTGACAGATGGGGAGAGGAAAACAAAAGGAATGGTGGCCTGAGGATTCAA
Organism: Trichosurus vulpecula; assembly: GCF_011100635.1. NCBI lineage: Eukaryota > Metazoa > Chordata > Mammalia > Diprotodontia > Phalangeridae > Trichosurus > Trichosurus vulpecula. The sequence goes on along the minus strand of NC_050579.1, from coordinate 226,218,533 downwards.
TGTATTCCTGAAATCCAGATGTTTACTTGATATATCAATCATGCACATATATTTCACCCTTTTCCATTTCTCCCGACTCCCTTTCCCTGTTACTGAAGACTAGTAGCTCCCCTATTTGTTGGGTAATGATCCTGAAAATCGAATTATGTCATTTCTGTCTTATAAAAAAGTATAAGATGGTGCCCTGCTCCAAGTTGAGGCTTGACAAGACAGAAATCAGAGCTATGCACTTTGTCATTCATTACCAAGAAACAGAAGCAAACAGAAGAAACAGAAGGCTGAGACACATTTCAAGAGAAAAATTGACAGGGTTTGGTGATGAAAAACAGGAATGAGCAAAAAGTTATTGAGCTGTGAGCTTATATGATTGTAATATTGGTGAAAATTTTGACAAAGTAACAGGGAAGTCGGAGTGATGTGGGGAAGACTGTTCTGGGTGGAAGTTTGGATCTGCTGAATATGAGGTGAAATATTGAAAAGAAATCCAAGAAACATCCAGGAAGCAGTTGGATATGAAGACCTGTGACTCAGGGAAGAGGATAGGACTTGGAAACCATTAGGATAGAGGTGATCATTGAAATCATGATCCTGGAATGTATCTCTGAATTTTGAAAATGAAGGGCAAAGGGCCAAGGACTGAACCTCTAGGAATGCTCTTAGGAAAAGGAGAAGGTAGGAAAAAGAGCCAAGAGTATATAGACAAGCAGGGGGACCAGAGTGATTCAATGTCACAGAAACGAAGGCAGGGGAGTTGAAGAAAAGGGGTGACCAAGAACATCTAATCCAACACAGAAGCCAAGGGAAAAAAAAGTCCTTGGATATGGTAATTTGGATATCACCAGTCAGGCTTAATAGTTTCAGTAGAATGAACAGGTAGAAACTGGACAGTAGAAGGTTAAGGGTTTAAAAAGTGGAGAAGGAATTAATTTAAATCAACAAGCATTTATTAAGCAGATTCTATGTGCCAGGAACTGTGCTAGACTTTCTTTGTATAAAGATAAAAATGAAATAGTCACTACCCTTAAGGAGCTTACATTCTACTGGGAGAAGCAACATATGTACAGATAAGTAAATATAAAATGTATATTAAAAGCAAATACAGTTATTTAAGGGTGAATGGAATGCTAACATCTGGGGGAATTAGAACAGCCTCTTGTAGGATGTGGCATTTGAACTGAGCTTTGTAGACAGCTAGTGGCTCCAAGATCAAGAAGTGAGGAGGGGTCTGCATTCCAGGTATGAGGCATATGCAAAACCAAATAAGCATTTAAAGGACCATAGACATAATGCTGGAAAGGACCTCAAAGGTTATTAAATTCAGTCTTTCCATTTAATAGATAAGAAAAATGAAGGTCCTAGAGGTTAGATGACTTGCTCAGATAGAACAGATAAGTATCAGAGGCAGTATTTAAACCATGACTCCAGAGTCAATGGTGAGTCAGTCAGTCCATGGGTAAGCACTTATTAAGCAGCTCTTTTGTGCCAAGTACTGTGCTTAGCAATGAGGATATAAAGAATATTAAGAGATAATCTCTGCCCTCAAGGAGCTCACAGTTTATTGGATATTGCAGGAGACAAAATAAAAAATAAGTATGTATAAATATACAGTATACAGGACAAATTGGAGATAATCTAAGGCACTAGAATTAAGGAAAATCAGAATAGTCTTCCCGTAGAGAGTGAGATTTTAGCTAGGACTTGAAGGAAGTCAGAGAGGCCAGGAGGCAGATTTGAGGAGGGAGAATATTCCAAGCATGGAGGACAGCCAGTGAAAATGCCCAGAGCTGATAGTGTTTTTGTAAGGAACAGCAAGGAGGCCAGTGGATTACAGGGTTCAGGGTAGAGGTAGAGGCAGATAGCTAGGTGTAAGAAGGCTAGAAAGGTAAGAGAAGGGCAGGTTATGAAAGGCTTGGGATATGTTCTTCTGTACCACACTGCCCTATTTGTCAACAATGAGAAATGAAATCTTAAAAATAACAAATTGGCAAAAATTCAGATTTTATGTTGTGTAATACAATCTCTCACAGGATAGTTTTCATGAGATTAACTACTCAATACGAAGTGATGAGAGGGCTTCATGAAATCCCCCATCCCATCTACCACATAAATGGTTGGAAAAAGAATTTGACCGTAACTATTTGCTCCTGCCCTTGTAGATCATAAGGGACACAAAACTATTATGATTTTTCAATAGCATCAGTGAAATCTGAGTTCCTAAAGGGAGAACCTGCTGTACTTTTTTTTTATGGGTAAGCTGATTGAAGAAATTGGAATTGTACAGTTTTGAGCCTCAGTAAATGTCTCTCATAAGAAAGAGGGCATTTATTTCATCTCCCTCTAGTTCCATCTTTGTAAGCTATGCATTCAAACAATGATTCCTTGTGTTCGGAATTCTTTTAGGCCCACACAGACTACTGAGCTAAATGTCATTAGAACCTCTAGAACTTGCATGCTTTTCAGTGCCCTCTTTCTTCTACACAGTCACATGCTGACTTTAAAAACATCGACACACTTATATATCAGCATTCACTGCAGCATGGATAACATATCAGAGTCCAAGACACCCAGATGACCAGTCTGCTGGGCTTCTTTAACACAGAACAGGTAATGAGATTCATTATGCTGGTGGGGAGTATACTTTGAAAAGATCGCAAGGTTATTTTTGAACTGTTTCCATCAGAAATTTTCTTTTTGTCAGGCTTTTTTGAAGATGAATTAAATAGTACTGTACTCTTAAAACCCAAAGACTCTGAAGAGTATTTAATGAAGGCCACCTATATTTATATTGATTAGTGGAAAAGGTAGCCTAGAAGGGGACAGACAGGTTTATCTATTACATATAGCCTTGTTGATCAGTAAAATTCATACCAAAGATTAATAATTGACAAGATAAAAAGTCACAAGTTTAAAGGCAAGAAAAATCGTAGGCTGTATAACACATAGATATGTGAAAGATCTGTGATTTCATTCAGCGTGGGGAGCTCTCAGTGTGGTAATTTTCTCTACCAATGTTGATCTCAACTGGGGTATGACTTAGTAACTAAATTCTAGGGAATTTCCTGAGACATGTAGAGTTTTAATGACTTCTCTAACATCAGATAGCTATTGTTAGAAAATTGTTGTTTTTCTCACAGGAGAAAATTGTTGTTCAGTCATTTTCAGTCATGTCCAACTCTTCGTGACCCCATTTGGGATTTTCTTGGCAAAGATACTGGAGAGGTTTGCCATTTCCTGCTCCAGCTTATTTTACAGTAATGGAAACTGAGGCAAATGAGGCTAAATGACTTGCCCAGGGTCATATAGCTAGTAAGTGTCTGAGGCCAGATTTGAACTCAGGAAGATGAGTCTTTCTGACTCTGGACTGGTACTCTATCCACTGCACCACCTAGCTGCCCACAGGACAAAATACTTTGATTTAAAAAGAAAATATTGATACCTATCTTCTTTATTTCTTTTTAAATAAAATAGCATCACTTTCACATATTATGGAAGAATGGACAGACTGAAAGTTGGAAAGACCTGGGCTCATATTCCAACTCTGACACTTACAAGCTCCTATTTAATGGACAAATCACGTAAATGACAGTTTCTATTATATTATTGGTATTATTTCTATTGCTATTGTGGCTTTGAATGTTACTTTTGTTTTTTTAAAATACTCTGAATTTTTTTAAAAAATTGCTAATTGATTTTGGAAGAAAATAGTTTTACACTGGAGGTTTGGAGAATACCAGAACTTTATGAAATAGAAACAGGCCTTAATTTTTAATAACTTCTTTAGTTAAACCTTTTTCTTGGGGAAGATACTGGACCTGTGGTTTCATAGGCATAGGGAAGTCTGAGGGAAGAAACTCTTTCCAGGGATGTAGATAGGCATTTTACAAGTTCTGTGAATTATAGTCCTAGAAAGACACCAAGGTACTGAAAGATTATGTGACTTGTCTAGAGTCACACATTTGTGAAGTGCTTGGGGGTAATACTTGAATTCAGGTCTTCCAGACTCAGGCTAGATCCTCTAGAGAGTAGGTCATATTGCTTTTCAAAATTAAATCTATAGCTACCTTGAACTAGGTCAAGAAAGAAATTGCAGAAACTTTTTTTTCAGGTGTGCTGATTCCTTTTTAAAATTTTCACCATCTTTTAAAAAGCATTATTAAATGAAGGTAATTTAGTATTTAACTGAATAGTTCTTCTCCCTCATGTATTTAGACTCCTATCCCCATATATACCATTATCAGAAGAAAACAGGGAAAAATATTTTTCTTCAATAATTTTCCATCCAACTTTTAAAAATTTTCCACTAGAAAATAGCAAATACATCTGACCTCAGAAGCTCCAGAAAGTACAATTTCCTTGGTCCTCCCAGAAGACTGGTAAGATGAGCGCAATGGGTGAAGTTTGCAGAGGGGCAGATAGACAGGATGTTAAAAGCTTCCTAACAGAGCTCTCTTGAACTGTAATAGGCTGATTCTGGGGGTTATGGGTTCCCCTTCCCTGGAGGTCTTTGGCCATAGGTTAAATGGCCGCTCATCAGAGATGTTGATTGTTGAGGATTTTTTGTTAAGGTACTGGTTGGATTATGTAGCCATTGAAATCTGAACTCAGAGAGGCTATAAAGACATAGGGTAAATTTAAAGTGTTGTTAACTACTTATCACCATTTAGAATAAGAGGAGGAAGTTAGCACTCATTCCTTTACTTTTCATACTTTTTCTTATCCTATCTTCTTACAAATCCAGTCATCCTGATGAATATCAGGTCACTGGATCCAAATGGCTCTGGAGGAGAAAGTGAGGGTAGTGACCTTGCATAGCCCTTCTTCGCTCAAATCAAAGTCAACTGCAAGTAAGTCATCATTTCCCTGATGTCATGATTGTCTTAGAAAATGAAGGACAAACACTACCTCTTTTCTATTTGCTCTTGGATAAATGTGCCAGGTTATTGGTCTTCCCAAATGCACTTCCATCCCTGTATATAGGGAAGGGAACCTCAAGTACTTATTTGAAAAAGTACTTGAACCCCACACCAGGAACTCAAAAGGAAATGGTACAGATAAACTCCATTTTTCAATCACTTGCAACTCTTCTCTCTCAATATCACTTTCACAAATATGCATGCAGCCTTACTTCAAGCAATTTTCTCTTAGCTGTGAGGAGCTGCTGAAAAGGGAGGAAATGTTAGCTCTCAGTTTCATTTAACTTTGCCACTGACTACAGACTGTGTTACTGTGGGCAGAGTCAGTGTTTTTTGGAAAATGGAGGTGAGACTCTCAAAAATTAATGAAGGCCATTGAGGAATCAGTTGCCAGCCTATAGACCAGGGACCTAATGCTTTCAAAACTGACCTCGTGCTATCAATTTAATGTGAAAATATTTGGGGGCAGCATAGTGACTTCAATGAAAATGTGGAGGATGTGGCTTGTTTAATTAAATATGATAAACAAATCATAATTTGGCTTTTTCACAATATAAATTAGAGATTTAAAAAATATACTCAAAAGCTATCTCTCATATAATAGCCTCTCTAGTCCCTAGTTGCTAAATGAAAATAATATTACCGACTAATTAATTTTCCTGGGATCTTTTGTGTTTCCTAGTGTTTATGAAATTCTTTGACATATTTAAAGATAGCAAACATATTTATCCTCAGTTTTGATTCTTCTAAGGTTGTAATGTTCCATGACACACAATATTCCCAGGAGAAAATGGACTGGACTGGTGATTTAATGCATATGGAAACTTCTAGGTGAGGAAACTCCCCTTGTCAATGCAGGTCAGCTGCTTCTTTGCAGCTTAGAGAGCAAAGAGAGTCTTAGATAATTGCCTAGAAGTTAATTGACTTGCCCAGTCACACAACCAGTAAATATTTGAGGCCAGGCCCCTAGCACTCTAACCTAGAGATGGAGGTACATGATCAAGAACTGCATAGGTTGAGCAAGTATGGATGGGTTAAAATCTCTAGCAGAGGAATGAATACCCCTTTTCCTCACCCCACACCATGATATTATAGATTAATAGAAGTAAAGAAATAACCTAATTCAATAAATATTTATTAACTGATCTATATACAAGCCGTTGTGGTAGTCCTATAAACATTTACTGTTATTGTTTTTTGCTACTAACAAAATAATTCTATACTCTGATTATTTCACATTTCTCTGTAATCCTTGTTCCACGAGATAACAGTTCTCTGTTTCTAGTGCTAGACGTGGCACAAGCAGAAAAAAAAAATCTGTCGTTAAAAATAACTCCTTTTTGACTGGGGAAGGTTGAAGAGTTTGTGTGTGTGCACATGTGTGCGTGTGTGCGCGCATGTGTGTGTGTGCCTGTGTGTGCATGTGTGTGTGTGTGCGTGTGTGCGTGTGTGTGTGTGCGTGTGTGTGTGTGTGCGCGCGCGCGTGTGTGTGTGTGTGTGTGTGTGTGTGTGTGAAACTCTATTATGGGAATGAATACTGGATGAGTCTCTTTTTTTTCCTACTTAGGAACCATACTAAAACACAATACTGACTAAATTGGAAAAGCCTTTTTAATACTATCTAGGTTATTCTGCTCTAAGAGCAATTGATTTAGAATTTCTGATCTCTTTTCTGTGTATCCTTCCTTAGAGAAACCTCAAAAAGATAAATCAGTTTGTTGATTGGGAGATGGGTCTGGGGCAGCCAACTGTGATTGCCAAGAGGTGGAAGGGATTGCAATAAAACCTGAATGGGGGGCAATTTATGTCATCATTCAACTTATGCTCTGATTCTGCTACCAAAGCTTCCTTTGTACCTTGATATTTCTCCTAGAATTTAGAACTGCTCACTAGACATTTAGCGTATGCTACTTGTATTGCTATCTCTCTTATTACATCCAAGGTGGAACTATAAACTAATGGAACTTTCCTTGTGTGGCTTTGTGTTCCATAACTGATATATCCTATCTCTCCCAAATAGAAGATCCTTGACAGCCCTGTCATTTTTCCAATCATCATAAGAATTTTCTTAAGTATTGCACGAGGTGCCCAGATTCATTCTATAACAGATTTCACATCGGTCTCTTCCTTCCTCATGGACTCAATCCTGTGTATGTGGGTATTTTGAAGCAAGACTATATTTAATTTTGAGTAAAAATCGGACAGGACTCATTATGTCAATCTACTCTGCTCTTGTTAATAGATAGCCTAAACAAAAATGGTACAGGACAAAGCTGGTCAGAGCAGGTTTTCATCATAGTTCAACTCTGCAAATTATGTTAGAGCTATGCATTTCTGAAGTATCAAGGTATATGAAAATCTATTGCCCTCTTTAGAGTTTCTTCAATAAACACTCCTGGATTGGTTTGATTTGTCATGCCAAGATTTTTATCTGCATTTTTTCATTCTTTTATTGCCTTTTCTCCCTTGTTTAATGAAATGATACTAATTGTAATCTTCCAACATCCTTCTTTGTAATATTTGCAAATGAACTTGTACTCTAAATTGCTGTTGTTCTTGGCTCCTCTGCTTTTTTGATGGTAGAGAGGTCAAGTGTGTGCTGTCTGTGGAAATTTGGGGACTCTTTTGACCCCCTCATTGTGGCTATTATTTTGCATTAGCTAAGATTCTCTAAGAAATTATGATAATCAGGTTCAATGTCATTACTTATATCCATTTCTTTTTCTTAGAGTTAACAATCCATTTAAATAATTTGAGTTTAACTAGAATATTTATAATTGTGTCTAGTGCCTTCTTTATCTTCCCCCACCCCACCAGTTTGGGGTTATTTTTGACCTTTGACCTAACCATTTATTACACAGCTCATTTTGAGACAACCAAGTTTGTATCCAGTTGTTTCCTGTATGTTATACTAAGTTTTTTTTTTCCTTGGGTGATGAGATTTGGTGTACCTTAAAAATATTCATGATATAGAGTAATGAGGTTTCTGAGTAACCTATAATACTTGACTTCTTTAGTTTCTTAGTATGCAAACAGTATTTTCAGACTATTTCTTACCATCTTCCTTGTGCCCACTTTTAATTATATGCCAGAATGATTTGACTTAATTTGTAAGATCTTGTAAAGTTCTTTGAAGGATTTCTTCATCTTCTACAATGGATGTTGGCACCTAAGCTGCAATCATCTTTACGAATGACTCTTTGTTTATCTTTATCCTAAACACTGTAAGGCATGATACAGTAGAAAACATTCTGGATTTGAAGTCAGAGGACCTGGATTTAAATCCTAGCTTTTAAAATTACTGTTCATTTAGGAAAAGTACTTCTCTGAGCATCCGTTCCTTATTCATAAGATGAAGGGGTTGGAATCAACAACCTTTAAGGTCCCTTACAACTTGAAATCCATCAGCCTCATATTTCTAACTGCTTTTCAGGTCACTATGAAACTTACTCTACCAACTCCTTCAAAAGCCTTCTTCCAGTAATGCTTTATCTCACTTGTCAATGGAAAAATATTTTTATATTTAGAGTACCAGGAATAATGTTTTATGAATGACCTAAAAACTATGATCTTGGCACATTTCACCCTCATTTCCCACCCCTATCACATTCACTGTAGGCACAGGAAAGTCCCAGTGCTACATAGGATTGAAAGAGATTTTATATTTTTACCTGTTTTGTGGGTCACCATGGCCAGACCATTTATCATATAATGGCCAACCAGCTGATGATAAACCTCTCTGTACTCTGATTGGTGGATTCTTAGGAAATATATAATATCTATTACCAGGACTGTAATTGAGGACTTGTACTCTATTGCTATGGCTTTCAAAAAGGTAGGGTCACTTCTATTGCCTTGATGAGGGATCAGAGTAGGACTTTTGTGGATTGCTTTGCCAGCATTTCTCTAGTGAGCTTTCCTTATCGTCCATGAAGGGGTTACTGTGGGGGGTGGTGGTGGTGGTGTCACTGAGGCCAGAATGTTGGAAGAGGGAAGAGAATTAACATTTATACAGCACCTACTGTGTACCAGGCACTGTGTTAAGTGCTTTTACAAATATTATCTTATCGGATCCTATCAATAATCCTAGGAAGTAGATGCTATTATTATCCCCATTTTACAGTTGAGGAAATCGAGGCAAACAGAGGTTAAGTGATTTTTCCAGGGTCAGACAAATAGTTATGTGTCTGAAGCTGGATTTGAGCTTAGGTCTTCCTGACTCCAGGATGAACACTCTATCTGGTGAACCACCACCAGCCTCTAGTGTGAAAGAAGTGACTATTCTATCTTAAAATGTTTTATAGAGAAGAAAGAAGGTGGACGTAAGCATGCATCTTCAACTACTGGAAGTTTAGTGTAAGGAGCAGTAGGATCCCATAGACTAAAATTCTATAGGGAAGGTTAGCCCAGGAGGAATAGGAAGTGCTCAGGAAGGAGATTCTGAAAATATGGAAGACAAATAATTCTAACAAGGAAGCAAAAAAGGGAGTTATTTAAAGAGACCTATGAGCATATGCTGCGAGCTCAATGATAAAACTTTGATTTTTAACTGACATTTATGAAATGGGAGCAAATAATGGTAACAGGATGACTATAAGGAGCATTGAATGATACTTTAATAACAATGTCAAGACTGATAAGGCTGATAAGGAAAACTGAAGATGGTGAAACCAATTTTTTTTAAAGCTATATTGGAGGAAGGATGAAGATTATTTGGGGATGTATAGAAAAGTGGTAATTGATGAGGGGCAAAAATGCTGAGGTATTTGACTCTTATTTTGTTTCTGTTTTCTCTAATAATCAGAACGATTTTTGGACTAAAAAGGATATGCCAAAAAAGATAAATGGAAGGATGATAACTGAGATGAATACCAAAATACCTTAAGTGATACAGGGAAACTATTGGTGAATTTGCAGTTAGAGTTTGGAGTTAGCTGTGTGACCCTGGAACAATCACTTCACCTCTCAGCCTCAGTTTCATAATCTGTAAAATAGACAGAATAACAACATCAATTTACAGGGTCGCTATGATGCTCAAATGAGACGATGTATTCAAAGTATTTTGCATTTCCTAGAATGCTATTTAAATAGCTTCTGTTTTTAAGGTTACTATTTTAATTTGTTGAGTGGATATCTCTAGGTCCATGTAAACTATATCCCAAGATCACCCAAGAACTGAAGGATGTGAATGCTAGCAGAACCACGTAGAAATTGTTGAAAGATAATGGAATAAAAAAAAGATATGTGTCACAGGACCAGAGAAGGATGAGTATCCTTATTTTCGAAAAAGGAAAGAGAATGGAACCTATAAACTATAGACCTGTGAGTTCTACTTCCATTTCTAGAAAATTCTAGAATATCACCAATTAGATAGTAAACCATAGTTGATTAATAAATGTTTGTTGAATTGAATTGAAGAGTGTATATTGCTCAAATGATGACAAGCAGTTATATGGACAGTACATTGGATTAGTTTATCATCATGTGCTATCTTGGACACTAATGGAACCCAGAGGATGAGCTGGTCCTAGCATTGAATAAATAGACTGATCTGAGTTACATTTGGGAAACTGTAGCACTTCTAATGATTCCAAGCTGCTCTAAAATAAAAGTACATCTTTTTCTCTAACATTTTCCTAGTCACATTAGATGACTATGAATCATAGAACAGACCTCAAAGTCTAATGAAATAATAGTAGCTAGCATTTCTATAGAGTTTGGGGGCAGCTAGGTGACACAGTGGATAGAGTGTCAGGCCTAGTGTCAGGAAGGCTCAGCTTCCTGACTTCAAATGTGGCCTCAGATACTTATTAGCTGTGTGACCCTGGCCAAATCATTTAATCTTATTTGCCTCAGTTTCCTCATCTGTAAAATGGGCTGGAGAAGGAAATGACAAACCACTCCAATATCTTTGCTGAGAAAACCCTAAGTGGAGGTCACAAGAGTTAGACGTGACTGAACAACAACAACACAGCATTTTAATGTTTGTAAAATGCTTTACATATTCTCTCATTTGGTGCAACCACCCTATGAGTTAGGTACTATTATTACGCCATTTTGTAAATGAGTAAACAGAACCAGAGGATGGTTAGCCTAGGCTCAAACAGCTAATAGGTGTTTGAGGCAAGAATTGAATGCAGATCTTTTTGACTTATGGTCAGATTGCCTGACTGCCTTAAAAAGGCTCATCATCCATGCAAGGAGGCTGAAGCAATGACCTACATACGAGATGTAGTTTAAAAGACATTCTCAAATATGTGCATTACTGGAACGGAAGGAGGGCCAGTCACATAATGAGAGGGATGAATAATAGATGGACAGATTGAGTGTTGTACTGGGATATCTATCTGTCTGTCTGTCTGTCTGTCTGTGTCTGTCTATCCATCCATCCATCCATCATCTATCCATCTATTTATCTATCCATCTATCTATCTATCTCTATCCTAGTACAATATATACATGTATAATACATTACACAATACCTGTATACGTGTTTATCTACATATCTACATGTATATGCATGTGTGTGTGTGTATATATATATATATATATATATATATATATACACACCCACACACATACATCACTTCATCACTTTCTTTTAAACTTTGGTATTTTCAGTTAGTGCACACACATGTCAAATATTTCTCTGAAGAATCTGATGAAAATTTCTCTTTCTAAAAGGTTTCTTTGTTCATATTCAAATGCACTGAGATTTTTAACTGTTGTGGCACCTTTTGCTCTAAAAATACTGCACATAAGTGTGTATACCAAACCTTAGGAGAGTTAATGTAGTGTGGTAGGTGGAGTAGCTTTGGGATCAGAAAGAACCAGGTTTGACTCCTGACCCTGATACACACTTGATAGCAATGAGTAAATGGATGAACGAATAAAAGCATTTATTAAGTACTTTCTATACGCAAGGCACTGTGATAACATTCTAATGAGGGAGACAACACTTATAGAAGGTTTCAGCTGTGAGTCAGAGGGAAAAGTCCCATAGTCCTTGAGGTTCAGTGGTAAAGCAGATATTAATGCCTCCTCATTAATCTCATTGCTTCTGGTAAAATGATATTGGTTTCTGATGTTGCTCCATTTGGCAGTGACAAGGATCTTGGTGGCAACAACTTTATGTTCTGAGTCTTAGTATCTACGGCTATAGCAACTGGAGGAGCAGCTGTCAGGCTATATCTACATAAGGGCCGCTTCCCAGGATAATAGATGAGAGTGCTGGGCTGGAAGCATCACTATTCCAAAGTAAGTCACAGTGTCCTAGGAAGCTCTCTAAGACTATAAGTTACAGATGAATTGTTGTTATGCCTCAGTGGAGGGACTTTCCATATAATGAGTTCCTTAGGTCTGGGAGAATCAAACCGTAGACTCCAGGTCTTATGATTCCAACCTGTCAATTGGAATTCATTTTCTTTAATTATTTTGTTCCTCTGTTGGGGGATGTAATGAAAGGGCGATCCTAATTGTAATGATAATTCAGATTCATTGGGTGCTTTACATTTTATAAAGTACTTTCTTCCCAATGACCCTATGAGGTAAGTAGGTCATATATTATTATTATTATTATTAATTATTCTCATTTTTGTGGATGAAGTAATTGGAGACTCAGAACACTGAAGTGGCTTCCCTAGGTCACGTGACTCATAAGTGGCAGGGCCAGGCTTGAATCTCAGTCTTCTGCACCCTTTATTACTATACCACATTTTATGGCCCACTGACACAGCTTATTGTGTTTCACAGGAGCAGAGACTTAGAGCTTGAAGAGACTTTGAAATTAATATAAGCAATCAATAAGCATTTATCAAGGACCTACTATGTGTTATGTTCTGGGGATACCAAAATAAGGACCTTACATCCTTTTGTGAGAGATGACACATACATACCAAATAAATGTAAGGTAATATTGGAACTGAAGGCCAGAGAAGTCAAATAAGTTGGCCAAGATCACAAGTAAAAGAAGCAAAATTTGGACCACAATCTTTAGAGTACAAATCCAGCAGGCTTCCACTCCTTATCACCTCCTCAGAAATTGTTTGTTACACTTGGAGTAACAATGAAAAGCACTCGCTATGGAAACCCTGTGCATATTGCTTTAAGATGCTGAGCATCTTTCTTCTGTAACCATTTGTATTGCTACTACTACGACTACGACTATGACTATGACTACGACTACAACTACGACTATGACTACAACTATGACTACTACATAGTACTTATATGGAATTGACATGTTGGGAACTGTAGGGTTGAAAATTGTTCTTCTGTGTAGAGAGCTGGCCATTGTGTTGCATCAAAGTCAGGATGCTGCTCAAAATAGAGCTGACTGGCTTTTACTGTATCATCAACTTTGGAGAACTTCCATGATTCTTCTTCAGTTTGACCTTGACTTTTCCTCTCATTCTAAATCCCAGGAACCTTACTTTCTGGTGATTTGATGATTGGATTTTGGAACCGGAAGATGTTAAAGGACATCCAGTTTAACCTCCTTGTTTTTTTTCACATGAGGAAACTGAGGCTCACAGAGATGGCATGATTTGTTTGAACTCATACAAATTGTTCATGGCCTACTGTAGGCCTCTCAACTCTATGTTGTTTCTTTCTTCCAAGGAATTTATGTAAGAATTAAATTGGAGGAAGAATCACAGGGGGAAAATGTTGCTAGGTTTTTATGCTATTATCTTCCTGAGACCAACATCTTTCAATAGCAATAAATACCAGCTGGGTTCTGGGGCCCCTGTTTCAGCTTTTCCATTTATTTAGTAGATAGAAGACTGAGAGTTAGGAAGCCTTGAGTTTGAATTCTGTCTCTGACACTAATTAGCTGTGTGACTGTGGGAAACTCATTCAACCTCTCAGAGCCTCAGTTTCCTCATCTGTAAAATGAGGCTAATAATATTTATAGTACATGATTGGCAGGGTTATTATGAGCCGAAAATGAGACAATGAATGTAAAAATGCTTTACAAATTTTGACGTCCCTCTGACACTTAGTAGCTGGGTGGAGGTTAATCCATTTCTCTGCCTCAGTTTCCTTTATCTGTAAAGTGGGTGTAAAATACTTATATACTTTCCTCATGGGCTCTTTGTGAAGAAAATGTACAATGGGGAGAGAAAAACAAGCAAACTCAGTCAGAGGTCTTGCGTTTGAATCCTGGACTTGCTACTTTTTATTTATGTGACCTTGGGCAAGTCACTTAATTTTTCTGGGCCTCCACTTTCCTGTTTCTAAAATGAGATAATTGGATGAAAATAGTTTGGGCATCTAGATAGCATAGTGGATAGAATGCCAGGCCTGGAGTCAAGAAGACTCATCTTCCTGAGTTCAAATGGGGCCTCAGCCACTTACTAGCTGTGTGAACCTGGGCTAGTCACTTAACTCTGTTTGCTTTGGTTTCCTCATCTGTAAAATGAGTTGGTGAAGGAAATGACAAACCACTCCAGTATCTTTGCCAGGAAAATTCCAAATGAGGCCACGAAGAATTGGACATAGCTGAAAACGAATGAAATCGGTCTAAAATTCCCGCATGGAACAAAGATGAAATACAATGGCCTCACCCAAATCAGCACTGTTTCATAACTGAGAGTTTATATAAATAGAACAGAAGCACATAGGCTTTCTTTTTGTTGTTGTTCAGTCGTATTTTGGTCATGTCTAACTCTTTGTGACATCATTTGGAATTTTCTTGGCAAAGACACTGGAGTGGTTTGCCATTTCCTTCTCCAACCCATTTTACAGGTGAGGAAATGAGGAAAACAGGGTTAAGTGACTTACCTACGGTTACACAGCAAGTAAGTATCTGAGACTGGATTCGAACTCGGGAAGATGAGTCTTTCTGACCCGGCACTCTATTCACTGCACTACCTAGCTGCCCATGGGATTTATAGTTCAGACAAATAGCCCTTCAATGGTTGAGGAAGAGCCCCATGAGCTCCTTAGAAGGCTCTGTGCAAAGTTTTGTGAATGACCTGTCTCTTTTCCCCCATAATGACCCTCCCCTCCAACCCTGCCTCTATTGTTAGAAGACATGTAAGCCATCAGTACATTTATTTTCTTTTTGTTTTGAAGTAATATTTATTTTATTTTTTAAAATTTATTTAATATATTTAGTTTTCATCATTGATTTTCACAAAAGTTGGGATTACAAATTTTTTCCCCATTTCTACCCTCCCCCCACTCCAAGATGGCATATATTCTGGTTGCCCTATTCCCTGGTCAGCCCTCCCATCTGTTACCCCACTCCCCTCCCATCCCCCTTTCCCTTCTTCTCTTGTAGGGCAAGACAAATTTCTATGCCCCATTGCCTGCATATCTTATTTTCTAGTTGCATGCAAAAACATTTTTTTGTTGTTGTTTTTGAATGTCTGTTTTTAAAAATTTTGAGTTCCAAATTCTCTTCCCTCTTCCCTCCTCACCCACCCTCCCTAAGAAGGCAAGCAATTCAACATAAGCCACATGAGTATCATTATGTAAAACCCTTCCACAATACTCATGTTGTGAAAGATTAACTATGTTTTGCTCCTTCCTAACCTATCCCCCTTTATTGAATTTTCTCCCTTGACCCTGTCCCTTTTTGAAAGTGTTTGTTTTTGATTACCTCCTCCCCCCATCTGCCCTCCCTTCTATCATCCCCCCTTTTTTATCTTCTTCCTCCTTCTTTCCTGTGGGGTAAGATACCTAATTGAATGTGTATGGTATTCCCTCCTTAGGTCAAATCCAATGACAGCAAGATTTACTCATTCCCCCTCACCTACCCCCTCTTCCCTTCCTACAGAACCACTTTTTCTTGCCACTTTTATGCGAGATAATTTGGCCCATTCTATCTCTCCCTTTCTCCCTCTCTCAATATATTCCTCTCTTAATCCCTTAAATTGATTTTATTTTTTTAGATATCATCCCTTCATATTCAACTCACCCTGTGCCCTTTGTGTGTGTATACACACACACACACACATACATATATATATACCTACATATATACATACATAGACACACACATATGTATATATATGTGTACACATATATATGCATATTCCCTTCAGCTACTATGATATTGAGGTCTCATGAATCATACACATCATCTTTCTATGTAGGAATGTAAACAAAACAGTTCAACTTGTTAAGTCCCTTATGATTTCTCTTTCTTGTTTACCTTTTCATGCTTCTCTTGATTGTTGTGTTTGAAAGTCAAATTTTCTATTCAGCTCTGATCTTTTCACTGAGAAAGCTTGAAAGTCCTCTATTTTATTGAAAATCCATATTTTGCCTTGGAGCATGATACTCAGTTTTGCTGGGTAGGTGATTCTAGGTTTTAATCCTAGATCCATTGACCTCCAGAATATTGTATTCCAAGCCCTTCAGTCCCTTAATGTGGAAGCTACCAGATCTTGTGTTATCCTGATTGTGTTTCCACAATATTCAAATTGTTTCTTTCTGGCTGCTTGCAGTATTTTCTCCCTGATCTGGGAGCTCCGGAATTTGGTGACAATGTTCCTAGGAGTTTTCTTTTTGGGATCTATTTGAGGAGGTGATCTGTGGATTCTTTCAATTTCCATTTTACCCTCTGGCTCTAGAATATCAGGGCAATTCTCCTTGATAATTTCTTGAAAGATGATATCTAGGCTGTTTTTTTGATCATGGCTTTCAGGTAGTCCAATAATTTTTAAATTATCTCTCCTGGATCTATTTTCGATGTCAGTGGTTTTTCCAATGAGATATTTGACATTGTCTTCCATTTTTTCATTCCTTTGGTTCTGTTTTATAATATCTTGATTTCTCATCGAGTCACTAGCTTCCACTTGCTCCAATCTCATTTTTAAGGTAATATTTTCTTGAGTGGTCTTTTGGACCTCCTTTTCCATTTGGCTAATTCTGCCCTTCAAGGCATTCTTCTCCTCATCGGCTTTTTGGAGCTCTTTTCCCTTTTGAGTTAGTCTATTTTTTAAAGTGTTGTTTTCTTCAGTTTATTTTTCAGTATTTTTTTGGGTCTCCTTTAGGAAGTCATTGACTTGTTTTTCATGGTTTTCTTGCATGATTCTCATTTCTCATCCCAATTTTTCCTCACTTCTCTAACTTGTTTTTCCAACTCCTTTTTGAGCTCTTCCATGGCCTGAGACCAGTTCATGTTTTTCTTGGAGGCTTCTGGTGTAGGCTCTTGCACTTTGTTGACTTCTTCAGGCTGTATGTTTTGGTCTTCTTTGTCACCAAAGAAAGATTCCAAAGTCTGAGACTGAATCTGGGTGTGTTTTTCCTGCCTGGCCATGCTCCCAGCCAACTCACTTGACCCTTGAGTTTTTCGTCGGGGTATGACTGCTTGTAGAGCAAAGAGTACTTTGTTCCTAGCTTCAGGGGATGTGCTGTTGATTTCAGAGCTATTTCTATATAGCCAGCTCTGCCACCCCAGCACTCCTCCTTCCTCAAGAACCACCAACCCCAACCTGATGCAAATCTTCAGCAGGCTCTTCACTCCTGCTCTGATCCTCCACTTAATTCATCCCACCACGTGGACCTGGGGCCGGAAGTAACTGCAGCTGTAGTTCTGTAGCTGTACCTCCCCTGCAGCCCCTGGGGCAGTGGCCAAATGGCAAACTCTGTCCTCTGCAGCTTTTCCCACTAACCTTCTTTGTTGTCTTTGGTGTTTGTGGGTTAAGAAGTCTGGTAACTGCCACAGCTCACTGATTAGGGCTAGGGCCTGTTCTGCCTGGCCCCTGGTCTGGCTGATCCTGCTGTCTCCCACGCTGAGCTCCGCTCCCCTCCACTCCATGCGCGATACACCTCATCTAGTGACCATCCAGGCTGTCCTGGGTTGGATCCCTGCTTCCCTCTGCTATTTTGTGGGTTCTGCAGTTCTCGAATTTGTTCAGAGCCATTTTTTATAGGTTTTTGGAGGGACGTGGTGGGGAGCTCACGCAAGTCCCTGCTTTCCAGCCGCCATCTTGGCTCCAACCCCGGAAGTTCATTTATTTTCTCTTAAAAATTATTTTACTGGCATCTTTTGTCTTTTGTTTTTACATCACCTTTATTTCCCAATATATTTCCTCTCTGATCCAAAGAACTATCCCTTATGGAAAAAAAAAATTAAGAAGAAAAAAATCAGTTTAACAAAACAATCTAGCACGTCAGTCAAGTTTTATGTTATATTCAATTTTTGCAACCACAGTTTCCCTCCTCTTCTGAAGATGGGAGAGGTCATTCTTATATATCTTCTTTGGGATTAAGCTTTGTTGTTCAGTTCAGTAGCTTCTGACTCCTTGTGACCCTGTGAACCGTACTGTTCATGGAGTTTTCTTAGCAAAGATACTGGAGTGGTTTGCCACTTTCTTCTCTAGTGGATTAAGGCAAACAAAAGCTAAGTGATTTGCCCAAGGTCACACAGCTGGTAATTGTCTGAGGCCAAATTTAAACTCAGGTATTCCTGACTCCATCCCCAGAGCTCTATCCACTGAACCATCCAGCTGCCCAAGAGATTAAGCTTAGTCATTATAATAATACAGCATCCCTTTTTTCCTTATTTACACCATCACCGCCATTGTGCAGTGAGCTTTGTATACCATTCCTGCTTCTACTTAATTCATTTGCATCAGAGCTTTTACTTCCCAGACATTCTTTTAGAGGTACCTATTTTTCAATAATGTGTGATCAGTTAGGATTCTGATTTAGGGTGACTTGAGCCCTGATTGCCTGGAAGGTTTGTGAGATCAAATTTGTCTGTTGCAAATTTTTGGTAAAGGGTTGTTCTTACCAGAGCATTTAGTGACCACACATATGAGAGATCATGGAAGTAGTTTCTATTTTTTTTTAATATTGCCTAAGGGTCTTAAGTGAAGAACTGTCTGCATGAATGAGGCAGTTATTTTCTTTGCCCATAGGAAAAAGTGAGCCTGATTAGAGGAGAGAGTTCTATTATACCTGAATTTTCCATAAACATCCTCACTGGGTGCCTTTTTTTCTCCCTTCTCTAATAAAAAGGCTGTTGTTTTTGAGTCATGTCTGACTCTGTGATCCCAGGGACAAAGTGTCATGGGGTTTTCTGCATAAAGATGCTATAGTAGCTTGTCATTTCCTTCTCCAGTTTTATGCAGGTGGGGTTATGTGACTTGCCTAGGGTCACACACTTAAGTAAGTACCTAAGGTCAGATTTGAATTCTGGTCTTTCTGACACCTGGACCAGTATTCTAACCCTCTGCTCCACCTAGCTACCCTAAATAAAAGTTGGGGAGGGGGGGGCTTTATTTTGATTTGCTACTGTCAGTTTCATCCCAAAGTTGAATTATTTCTATGGCAACTGACCCATATAAATCAGAGGAGGAGCTTAGACTAGATTATCACTAAAACTCCTTTCCAGCTCTAATATTCTTATCGCTTATTCTCCTTTATTATGATTTATTAATAAAAATTTTAAATAAAATACAAATAATTATTATTATTAGGCATAAAATAAGGACTGATATTTACAGAGTTTTAAGTTTTACATTGTGCTTTATATACATTTTCTCATCAGAGCCTCACAACAACACTGTGAAGCAGGTATGGCAAACAGTTATCCCCATTTTAGAGATGAGGAAACTAAGCCTGATCCTAACTAAAGGTCACAGAGCTAATGAGTCTGTGAGGCAGAATTTGAACTTAGATCTTTCTATCTCAGAGATGAACACTCTAACCCTAACCCTAACTCTAATCCTAACCCTAACTCCTGTAGGGAATTTTTAAACTGGTGAGGCATACAATTATACTTAATAATTATGGTACATTTGTTTAGTCACAGTGGTAACTTAATTTCTGTGGTCCAGTATATGACTATAATTATTTGCTATGAAAAAAAGAAGCAATAAGGAAATATGGTATCAAGAGCCTGAAAAATGTGGAGAGATATTGATTCAATTACAGTTGTTTTAGGAGCCTCAAGTTTGAGGTAGGACTTAAATTGAAAGGACTTCATAATCTGAATCTTACCTCCCTTTTCAGTGTTTCCCCCTCACCCAACATTACTCATTTTAGCATTATGTTTGGTTTTTTTTTTGTAGGGACCAGTCACACTTATAGATATCCATCCTTTTCATTTAAATTGTTTATTTTGTTGGCACATGATGGAGCAAAATAGTTTCTAATAATTTCCTTTATTTCTTCATTTGTTGTGCTTTCTCCTTTTTCCTTTTCAATATTTGTCTGTATATGCTTTGACAATTTAGTTTTGTTTTCTCTTTTTTAAAGGTCAGACTAGGGGCAGCTAGGTAGCACAGTGAATAGAGCACTGGCCCTGGAGTCAGGAGGACCTGAGTTTAATTCTGGCCTCAGACACTTGACACTTACTAGCAGTGTGACCTTGGGAGAGTCACTTAACCCCAATTACCTTGCTTTCCCCTCTCCAAAAAAAAAAAAGGTCAGACTAGCTAATGATTTGCTTATTTTTAAAAGCTTATTTATCAATTAAATAATTATTTTCTTTTCAATTTTAGTATATTCTTTGGTTTCCAGGATTTCTTTTTTGGTATGTAAGGGTTTTTTGTGTTTCTGTTTTTTAGTTTTTTTAGTTTCAGGGAAGCCCCTATTATAACATATAAAATGATACCAAGAAACCCCTGAACAATGGGAAACTGGCCCTGAATGTTCCCCTCAAGAGTTTATTTATGTTGTACTGAAATACATATATAATTATAGCCTTATAGGATCTCTTGCTTATGGGAAACTTGTGTTTGCTTAGGAGAGATCATTATATCTCTCTTTTCCATAGAAAATCCAAACTGAATCTGTACCGTATTCCAATTCTATATTTTAGTTCACGCTGAAGCAGAGATAATATTGTCTATCTCTTTAAAAGATCAAAGAATCTTCCCAAATGTCTACCTGTAAGGGCTTTAAACACACAATCAAGGTGTTGGTGGTCTCCCAATCTTTTTTTGCATTAATAATACACATAATGCAATTGGGACTAAACAACAGAAACACTGGCTAATTTTGCTTAGCATCTAAGAGTGACAGACATTGATCTCTCTTCCTTGTTCTTCCTTCCCTAAGAAGGGAATCGGGATGGTGCTAGTCAGGGTTCCTATAATTTCTGAGTACTGCTGCCTTCTAATAGCAGTCCTCCAGACTCCCAGGGGGAAAAGGCCAGTAGAGTAGGTATCTAGAAATCAGATGCATCATTTGACTCTACCCACCAAACCTCCTCTCATGGGGCATGGAGAAGATAGATGAATTCTTCCAGTTTCCCTTTTCATAAGTCTTCAAACTTAGTCCAAAAGGATGTCACCAAACTAGTGAACTCTGGGGCAATCTCTGCTATTTCCAAAGTCTGACATCTCTGTGGCAACAGTTTGGGAATGGTAGTTTGACATACAGGACTTAACTTCTTCTTTGTTTCTCTAGTACAGTCAACTTGACCTACTAAGTATTCTGAGTTGGCAATGTTCCATATGACACCTACATGCCTGTGACTGGAATGCAGCTCCATCTTCTAGACACTTCAGTTTGAGTCAAAGCACAGCATAGGTTTTGCCTGCTACATATGGTGTCTGCCTTTCCACATCCCACCGGCTGATAGCATACAAGAAATTATCTTGTATTATTTTGTATAATATTTACTGTCCACTTAGTTGTGTATACCTTGCATTGTCCTAGTAGAATGTAAGCTCTCTGAGGGCAGGAGAATTATTTCTTAAAAAAGAAAAAGCTTGTTGAGTTGTATTGTTAGGGTTGGGGAGAAGAGAGAAAGCAATGACCTGAATGTTTTCCCTCTCAAATTTGCTTATTTATTATTCTAGGCTTTAGGGAGTTTGGAAAGATAGTAATATGGAGACATGGGGAAGACTAGAAGTAGAAAAGAAACTTTAAAATGGTTTTGATCCACTTGGAAGTGTAGGGTAGAACTTAGAATAATTATCTACTCATCATTCCACATATGCATAAAACTTAAAGAATAAAGTAGTGTTAAAATTATTATTCTTTTTATATTTTACTTATGATTCAGTACACTGATTTTAGAGGTAATGGACCTCAATTCCCTCCTCTGTAAAAAGAGAGGTGTGATTTCTAAGATTCTTTTCAGTTATTCTATTCTGTGATTTGAGACATTTACTATACACATACATACACAAACATATACGCATACACACATATATACCCAATGCACACATATATGTATATAAACACATATATACAATTTACTTTGCATACAGATATAGATATATAGGTAATATGTATATATGTATGTGTACATATATGTATACACTTACATATGGTAAATATTACATATAATAATATACATAGTAAATAGTGACTGTATGTATAGAGACTTGACATATGATTTCATTAATATAAGGCTCTTGGGTGAGAAATTCTCTTTACTAATTGAGGTTGGGACTGTCTCTGCTACTCAGAGTCTTTGAAAGTTGCCTAGATCCTTTTGAGGTTAGGTGATTTGTTCGACTGCCCAGGGTTACCTAGCTAGTATGTGTCAAAACACAGATCTTTCTAACTTAGAGCTAAGTCTTTATCTACTACTCCATGCTGCTATATGTGTGTGTATTCACATATACACATGTGTATTTAGGACTACATGACACTCCATGTGGTTACATATATACCTGAGTATATATCTATGTGCACACATATGTATATGCGGTATGTATGCATGTATAGATATAGGTATATTTGATACCTCTGATCTCATCAGTGTAGGGAACTCTATGAAAATCCCTCTACTGATACAAATTGCCAACTCATAACGTTTATCTTAGAGAGTTCTCTGGGGCACTTAGAAGTGGTTGAGTGAATTACCCATGATCACACAAACAGTAGGTGTTATAAGGGGGCCTGAACCCAAGTCTTTCTGATTCCAAACTAGCTTGGATCATCTTGGCAAAGCTGCCTCTCATTCTTAAACAGAGTCACCTTGCTTGGAGATTGTGCATCAGGAAGATCACACTCTACTGTAGATAACTTTTCCCTTCATACCTCAAGGAACATTTTGTGCCATTCTTTTACTCAGGATGCTTCCATGACCCACAAAGGTCTAATTTGTTTTGCAAGCAATTAATGCAGAATTCTGAGTGTGCTGCGTACCTCCAGGAGAGGACAAGTCTATGTCCCTGTATTTGAACTTTATCATTCTCCTCTGTATTTCTCAGTGCACATATTGCCCTTGGGGCATAACATCTTCTGTTGACAATGTACAAATATGGCTATCACAGAGTTGAAGAAAATCAATACTTAGAAAATAGAAATACTAGAAGCTGACGACTCCAATCAATTGAATTTGTGAAATTTTGTTTGTCTTCAATCAGGACATTTACTGTTTTTGTGTTGTTCTGGAGTGGAACTTCATTCAATTAGTGTGTTTATGGAGTACCTACTGGGTGCAGAGCAGTATTCTGGGCTCTGCAGATATATGCGAAACCGAGATAGATTATGACTTTAAAGAGTGTACGTTCTGTTAAATAAAAACAAAATATATCAAAATGAATCTAAAGTAACATCAGCTGGGGGATTTGGCTGGGGAAGGAAGTCCCTATGCAGCTTCTAGCCTAGGAACTCTAACATTGAGTATGGAGACATGATAAGAATCATAGATATGACAAGATTTATAGATTGGGCTAGAAGGGAACTTAAAAATCATCTAAGCCAAATCCCTCCTTTTATAGATGAGGAAACATAGCCCCAGAGAGAGAGAGAGTACATCCATGACAGTTCAATATGCACTATCGACATTTTTCTCCATCACTTTCTTAATTTTACAAAATCAACTAAATAATGAATCAAATCCGGATTTATGGTGCATACTGGTTTCTAAAGTGTGAATGCTCACAATGCAAGTTTAACACTTGGCTTGCTGGTATCCAGCAAGAACTGGTATTCCAGCATGCCCCTGAATGTGAAGCTTCTAACCAAGTCTAAGGCATTTTCTACTGCTTGGATGCTGCCTTTGGAGACAAATGCTATGTGAGACTGCAAAGGGAAGATTGCTGCTGAATGAAGGAGGGGGAATCACAGAAACACTCCAGACAGTCAATAAGTTGGCCAAGAAGCATTTATTAAGTGCTGATTTTGAGCCAGACACCGTGCTAAGAACAAGGATACAAAGAAAGGCCAAAAAAAAAATTCCAGCCAAACCAAAGCACAGTCTTTGTTCTCAGTGAATACACATTCATGCACTCTAAGAGAACATAGGACATCTAGCACGTAAAAAAGGCAAAGGACAAACTGAAAGGGGAAGGCATTAAAGAGGTAAAATATATCAAAGCAGCTAGGTGGTACAGGGGATAGAGCATCAGGCTTGAAATCAGAAAGACTTGAATTTGAATCCTGACTCATCCATTTACTAATCCAGTGATTCTGGACAGGTGAGTTAACGTCTCTCAGTCTTATCTACCTCACCTATAAAACAAGGATAATTATGGCGTCGATCTCACAGTGTTGTTGTGGGTATCAAATGAGAATAAAGCACTTTGCCAACTTTATATCTCTATGTTAAAGCAAGCTATTATTTATGTTGGGCTTTAAAGGACACATATGAACTCAACAGATGAGAAGAGAGAGTAGGAGGATATCCCAGGCATAAGGAACAGTATGAGCTAAAGCACAGAGGTGGAAAAGCACAAGGTATATTTTTGGGAAAGAGTATTCCAGCCAGGACAGAATGGAAAGGATAGTGTTGAAGAGAATAATATGAACTCAATCTGGCAAGATAGGATGGCTCCAACTTGGAAATGTCCTTGAATGCCAGCCAAAGGTGTATGAACTTTGTTCAGTTGGAAGTTGGGAGCCACCGAAGATCTTTGAGCAGAGTGGGTTTGCGCACAAGGAAAATTAGCCTGGTAAGTGTTATGAAGGATGGCTTGGCAGGGTGGGAAGAGCGTGGAGGCGGGTTAAGAAAAAAAAAATTGATTTCACGCTCTTTTTTCATGCTATTTTTGTTAAGTGGTGAAATACTTCAGGGAATCCAGATGCTCCTATGTTGCTGTGTTCTATTTAGATGCAGAGGACAGATAATATATCTCATTGGCTTCTTTTTAACCCATCACTGCATATTATTTGTCTCTGTTCAAACACAAACCAATCCTTGCCTATGCTTTCTTGTCTCTCCTACCCCTAATTGCTCACTTTGAATGTTACAAACTTATTTTTGTGATGAGATGCCCGGCAGTTGCCAAAATAATTTTCTTTTTCTCCCCAATCCTATATAGCTCTTCTTTTCATAGCATATCCATTTATTTAAGGCACTGCTGTATAAGAAAATTATGTACAAAGATGAGGAAGACATATTTTTGCTACTAATGACCCACTTTTAGCAGTTGGGGACTTCATAGTAGGCCGTCCTCTCTCTCTTTCCCTCTCTCTCTCTCTCTCTCCCCCTTTCTCTCTCTCTCCCCCCACCCATCTCTCTTGGTCTCTCTCTGTTTCTCTCTATATATTTATGTCTATATATGTGCCTCTATCTGAAACTACAATTGAGAGCTGACAAAATGCTAGCTAGCAGGGAGGGCAGTATTCCACTTACCTCTTTTTAGATTTTTTTTTGGGGTTGTTTTTGTGAAAGGCTTCCTTCCCACCTCAGTCATTGGTTTGCTCACTGCCTTATGTGATGCTTCCAAAGCAGTGGCTTCTGAGTGAGAACGGGAACAATGACTTCCAAGTGCACCAGGGCAGCCTAGCAGGGAGCACAAAGACCAAAACCCAGGTAAAAGGCAGACTTTCCTAAATGTTTTACCTTGCACTGCGTGACCATTTTTTGCTGCTGTCAGGTTGCTGTGAGACTGATGCAAGAACAGGTTAATTTGACTGGGAAAAGGAAATGATAGCTAGCATCCTGAGCAAGGGTGAGCTGGTAAATATAGACCATTTGTTAACTGGGGAAAATCAAAGGATCTGTCCTCAGGGGTGCCCTTGCTGGGGGGTAGGGTTACTGATGCTACAGCCTGTAATGTCTTCATTTAAGGGGAGGGTAAATTTCTGTCTAAAAGTGTTTGGTGTCATGGAGGAGGTGACATTTAGCTGCTTGGTGTCATGTCAGGAAGGAAGAGGAATTTTAGGGTGAGAAATGAAAATGAGCTTTCCAAAAAAGGATAAAGCAGACCTGAGAAGCATTTCAATGGAATGTCAGGGGAAAAAAAAACTTTTCAGATGATTTATAAGTCTGTCCAGTTGTTTTCCCAGGAAAAAGGTACAGGTTCTGACCTTGTAAGACTTTCAAACCAAATCAAAGAAAACCTAAGGAAATATACCATAAGTTCTACTTGTAGAAAGAGATTGTATCATCTAATAGGGTTTTCTAGTTCTCATTTTGACACATAAAGTGGTTCAAACACAGGCAGGGAGCGGGAGGTTCAGGCAGCTTTGACAACTGGAAGTGTTAATTGGCATTTAACAAATGTAAAGCTATTAAAGTGCGGCTATTTCTGCTTTGTGGAAAAAAATAATTTGCCATCACCATAGCAATTCATCTCTCTGGGCCCATGGAACTTGGCTGCTTTGTGTAAAAGAACAGCAAATATCTTTTCTTTCCCCAATAAGAAGCTTGAAAACCTAGTTGTTAACATGTGACCCTCTCATTGGAATTCCACACGGTGGCCAGAGCAGTTTCAAATCCCACTCAGATGGAAATTCTGTGCAAATATATATCTCACGCTTTGGAAAAGAAGAGAACACGAGGGAGAAAGAATGAAAAAGAATATAGCATTCTGGGATGGCACTTCTGCCTTAAAAGTGACAGGAACTATTGACTTCTATTTTAATTTCTTTTCCTCCTGTGTTTATAGTCTATAGAGGAGACCTTGTTCCTGATGAGATTTTGGTTTCTCACCAGTGACCCAAGGAGAGATTTTCAGTTCTGTGAATTTTCTCATCACTACTATTGCAAATAACAGCTTGTTTTGAATTTTTTTATAAAAACTCAGAATTTGTGCTGTGGTGTGGCACAGTGAATAGAGTATTGGGCCTGAAGTCAGGAAGACTCCTCTTCTTGAATTCAAATCTGGCCTCAGACACATTATCTGTGTGAAACTGGGCAAGTCACTTAATCCTGTTTGCCTCAGTTTCCTCATCTGGAAATGGCAAACCACTCTGGTATCTTTGCCGAGAAAACCCCAAACGAGGTCACAAAGAGTCAGCCATGACTGAAACAACTGAACGACAACAGTAAAGATGGAGAAATATGACAGAGGGTCAAGAAGTAGCTCCTGGAGACTGGATATTGTGCTGCTCTTGGAATAAAGATGACCTTGACTTGCCTCTGGTTCACACCAGCTATATGATGATGGGAACCAGGAAACTCTTCAAGGCCATTAGTTTTGGAGGAGTTGCCAACCTCCATTGGTGGAAGAAGTTACTACACTGGGAGTGATAGCCACCTGAGTTCTCTTTCCTCTCTGATTTTAGTGATGTTGCTGTCTCCTTGTTCTCTTCATACCTGTCTGACCCCGTCCTTTTAAATCTCCTTTGCTTAACCATCACCTATGTTTCATTCCCGCTGTGGTTGTTGTTTTTGAGTCATTTCAGTCATGTCTGATTCTTTGTGACCCCATTTGGGGTTTTCTTGGCAAGGATACTGGAGTAGTTTAGCATTTCCTTCTCTGGTTCATTTTACAGTTGAGGAAACTGAGGCAAACAGTGCTTAATGACTTGCTCAGGGATACACAGCTAGTAAGTGTCTGAGGCCAGATTTGAACCCAGGAAGATGTCTTCCTGACTCCAGGCCCAGTGCTCTATGCACCATGCCACCTAGCTGTCCCATGGACAGCTCTGTCCTTCACCTTCTGTTTCCTCTTGGTGACCTCGTCATGAAGCAGCCAGGTGGTAGAATGGATAGAGCACTGAGCGTCAGAAAGATCTGAGTTCCACTCTGGCCTCAGATACTTACTAGCTGTGAGACCCTGACCAACCAGGTCACTTGATCTTCCTTTCCTTCAGTTTCTTCAACTACAAAATGGGATATAATAATAGCTCCCACCTTGTAGATTTGTTGTGAGGATCAAATTGGATAATATTTGTAATAAAAGCACTTAGCACAGTGCCTGGCACAGGGTAGACACTATATAAATGCTTATTCCCTACCTCTCTTTCATCAGTTTTGTTATCATTTCTATGTAGATAACTCCCAAATCTGTAGATTCATCTTTCCAATTAGATAAATAAACATCTTGTTTATTTATGTTTATAAGATGTTTATTTAACATCTCCACCTGGGTGCTCCATAGACATCTCAAACTCAACATATCCATTGTCTTTCCCTCAAAAGCCATCTCTTTTTCTAATTTTCTTTTTTTCTGTTGAGAGCACTACATCCTTCTAGTCACCCAGGTTCACAAACTTAGAATCAACCTTTCAGTCTCCCAGTATGCCTTCTGTTAAGACACCCTTTCAATTCCACCTCCTCAGCATCATTTACATCCATTCCTTCCTCTCCCTCTCTATCACTCCATTCTCTCCCCTCTCCAATCTGTCCTTCACTGACTAACCAGGCCTGGCTAGATCATTCTCTTGCTCAAGAAGCTTCAACGCCTGCTTATTGCCTTTAGGAGCCAATGCAAACTCCTTTTTGAGACTCTTAGAGCCCTTTACAATCTGGCTCCAATTTATTTTTCTGCACTGACATCCTCTTCCTCTCACACATTCACATTCCAGCCGCACTGGCCCATGCTGTTCCTCTCACTAGAAGACATTCTATCTCCTTTCTCTAGGCTGTTATGTAGGCTGTCATCCCCGAGCAGAGAACGATTTCGCTCCTCACTTTCACCCCCTGAAATTCCAAGCTCTTGTCAAGGCTCAGTTTAAGTGAGATCTTTCTCACGGCATTCCAGATCTTCCCATTTTTAGTGTTATTCCTTACCCTCCCCTCTTCTTCCCACTTACTTAGCATTTAAAAATATTTTGTATTTACTTCAATTAATTAATTAAACAGTAAACATTAAGTGCCTACTATATGCAACATATTGGTGATATATATAAAAAGAATGAAACAATCCCTGATGTCAAGAAGTTTACATTCCATCAGGGGAAGCAACACACAAAGACACAAGCACACAGACACAGACACAAACATATGCTGTGTATATGTGTGTATACATGTACATACATGTAGAGTAAATATAAGCTGGATACAGAGCAAGCTAGCAGTTGTGTGTGGAGATAGGGAATCAGAGAGGCTTCTTATAGAAGAAAGGAAGGGAAATCAGCATTTTTTAAGGGCCTATGATGTGCTAATCGTGTAGCTAAGTACTTTACAAATATTATCTCATTTAATTCTCAACAAGGTAGGTGTTATTATCATCCTCATTTTACAGTTGAAGAAACTGAGGCAGACATGTTAAGTGACTTGCCCAGGGAAAGACAGCTAGTGTCTGAAGTGGGATTTGAATTCAGATCTTCACCTGATTCCAGGATGGGGTGCTCTATCTACTATGTCACTTAAGTTGTCTCTAGTACTTGTGTTATGTCTTTAAAAAATTGAGGTATTCTGTTAGGTGAAAGAGAGGAGAGAGTGTATATGTGGACTTTGGATATGTGTTTCTCTCTAGGAGAATGTGAACTTTTTGAGGACAAGAATTCTTTAGGGTTTGTCTTTTATCACCAACACCTAGTGTAATTCTGGCACGTAGTAGGCACTTAAAAATGTTCTTTCTTTTGAATTCCCTACACCAACAAAATCATAGACCAGAAAAACCAAAACAAAACCCAATATTTTCCCAAACTTGTATGAGTACAGCATGAGTATTAGTTTAGAGAATATAAAATTATTAAGGACAGAGCTGGGACTGTCCGGTTATCAACATATTATAATGCTGATCAATTCTTCTGGAGTACAAGGTTATAAAAGAGCATTATGTTAAGTGGGTAATACGTTTTCTATTCATACTTTAGTCACTCTATCGTTCATCAAAATATGGAGATTAACTTAAAAAGGTCTAGGATTTATAAATCATTAATTTCAGAGATCTATATGGATTTATTTAATAGCATTAAGTAGCATTTAACCTTGAGAGAAAAACTTATCAACTCCACTAAGGGTTATTAAATATTTATGGTATACAGGGTGTGCACACAAATAGTGCTTAATGAATTAAATTTAAGATATTGTATATGTGTCAGAATGATTATGCTTACTTGTATTAATAATCACAATTATCTAGAACCCTCAAATTAAAAAAGTGGTACTTTGCCATCTTCATATAGCAATTTTTAGAGGCAGCTAGTTGGCTTTAGTAGATAGAGCTCTGGGGCTGAAATCAGGAAGACCTGAGTTCAAATATGGCTTCAGACACTTCCCAGCTGTGTGACCCTGGGCAAGTCCCACAATTTCTGTTTGTTTTAATACATTGGAGAAGGAAATGGCGAACCACTTCAGCATCTTTGCTAAGAAATCCCCTTGGACAGTATTGTCCATGGGGGTCACCAAGAGTTGGACATGACTGAACAACATCAAATGGTAACTTAGGGCTTATAAATTGTTTGGATCCTAACTCTATGAGGTAAGTAAGATAAGCGTTATTATTCCTGTTTATGGTTGAAAAAACTGAATGACTTGGGGCAAGTAGATATTGAAGTGAATAGAGCACTGGGCCTGGAGTTAGGAAGACCTGAGTGCTAATCTAGACTCAGACACTGTGCAATCCTGGGCAAGTCACTTAACCTCTACCTGACTCAGTTTCTTCAACTGTAAAATGGGGGTAAAAACAGCACCTACCTCGCAGAGTTATTGTATGGATCAAATGAGATATTTGCTGAGTTCTTGGCACATAGTAGACACCATACAAATGCTTATTCACTTTCCCTTCCTCAAGATCACTCAGTGGAAAAGTGTCAGAGTTGGGACTCTAGCCCAAGACTCTTAATTGAAGTAACAATGTAGTACGAATCACACCATGCTGGCACCTCCACATAATAATGAAATCCTTTGAAGTTAAGTAACTGAGTACATTTGAATGGGTTTCAAGGGAGACTCATCTTATGTTGCTTTGTCCTCTATAGTTTATATCTGTGATCTCAACATTCTGTATTTATCTCAATTCACAATGCATCAAATATTTATTAATTCCCAGCACTATGCTATTCACTGGGAATGCAAAGACAAAGGAAATAGCCTCTGTCCTGAAGGAGCTTACATTATGTCAGGGAAACAGCACCTCGATGTGTGCCAAATACAAAGTAATTTATGTGCTCTTTTAGAAGGTCGTACTTGAACTGAACTTTGAAGGAAGCTAGGCATTCTAAGAGGTGGAGTGAAAGAGGCACAAAGATGAGGGATAGAGTGTTGTGTGGGAGGAACAACCAGAAAGTTGTTTTGGCTGGACCACAGAGTACAGGAAGAAGAGTAATGAGGTCAGAAAGAAAGGTTGGAGAATGGTTGTGATGGGTTTTAAATGCCACGCTGAGCAGTATGATCTTAGAAGTGATAGGAAGTTTTGTAACGAGGGTTTATTTTTGTTTTTGCTTTGTTTTGTTTTTCTTTTCTAATTGGGGAGATGGTGGCAGGGGGAGAAAATTATTTTTAATTAAAAAAATAAAATTGAATTGCAAAAGAAGTGCTTGGGAGTACATTGCAGTTTATTGAGCAGAGGAGTGACATGGTGAGATCACTACTTTAGAACTATCACTTTGGCAGCTGCGTGGAGAGTGACTTAGAGAGCGGAGAGATCTCAGACAATCATAGAATCATTTAGGTTTTAATTAGGGAAACAACATATTAATACAAAATATGCATAAATATATACAAAACAAGGGAATTTATGGGCTTTCTTTTGTGGGGGGTAAGGAAAGATTTTATTTAGAAGGTGGTATTTGAACCAGATTTAGAGCTGGAAAGGATCTTAGACACCATCTCCTCATTTTACAAAGTAAGGAAACTAACATCCAAGGTGGGTTTGGTAGCACATGCCTGTGTTCCCTGCTACTGTGGAAGCTAAGACTGGCAAATCTCTTGATTTGGGGAATTTTGAGCTATTGAAAAAAGGGAGGGAGGGAGAGAAAGAAGAGGAGGAAAGGTAGAGAGAGAGAAAGGAAAGAGAAGGGGAAGAGGGAGAAAGAAATCTCACGATCAGTTAAGAGTCTATTTTAATAGGGCAAGTGAGAGGTAGTGAGGACCTGAACTAGCATAGTAGTTGCATGAAAAGAGTGTAGGCAACAAATGCAAAAGATGCCATGAATGTCGAATCAATGAGATTTGACTATGGATTGGACATACTGGTTGAAGGAGAACAAGAAGTTGAGGATACCTTGAAGATAGGAGTCTTCTTAGGCAACTGCACACTCGATGTGAGGTAATAGAAAATTTATATGAATAAGAATGATTCATTCATTCATTTAATATTTTTAAAAAAACCTGTTAAAAATACAAAGATTAAGAGATTGTCCTTTCTCTCATGAAGCTTAAAGTCTAGGAGGGATGATAAAATTTGTTACACATAGTGGTGTGCTGGCAAATGTTTACCGACTAGATCTTTGAAAAAAAAGTATATAAAGGACATAATTTGAAATTTAATCTGAATTTTCAACATTTTTTTCCATCACTTTCTTATGTCTAGACAACCAACAAGGCCCGATGTGTAGTATTTACCATTTTCATAGTTGTAAATGTTTACATGGAACTGGTTAGAGCTGGCTCTAGCACACTACTGGTTCTCCCCTCTCCCTCCCCCGCCCCAGTAACCCAAAACAAAAAAGAAAAAAAAAACCCCAAACATAAATTTGAATATAAGTGTATTCAAACTAGAGAAAGGAAGGTGGGGCATAGGGCAAACTTTGCCTGGAGTCATAGTCATAGCACCAGGCCTAATGTCATTGAAAATAACTTTGCTGTCAATTGGGCACTTTTCTACCACTTCATGAGGAGGTGACCAGGCCAGGCTCACTTCACTCCCAACTCCACTGTTCCTTCTCCTGACTTCTTAATCTCTTCATCAGCAGTCTTGCCCCCTGTACCTGTACCCTTCACCTTTACCCCCTTTCTAGCTCTCCATTATTTATGTATTGTCTCTTTCTGTTAGAATGTTAGTTCGTTGAAGACTATCATTTTTGCTTCTATTTGCATCCTCAGAATTTAGCAAAATGAATGGCAAATACTGAGCACTTAATAAGTATTCTCTCTCGCTCTCTGTCTCTCTGTCTGTCTCTGTCTCTGTGTCTGTCTCTTCTGTCTCTGTCTCTCTCTCTCTCATATCTAGTCTAACTCGGACTGTCTCAGTTTCAAATGAATATCTCAGCATTAACTCATGTTCCAACTATGTATCATGCTCCCTGGAGAATAAAGGATAAAATATCTCATTAATAAGGTTAAAAGTCTTATTTCTTACTTATCTTGTAGGTCCTTTCTGGAGACTCTGAAACCAAACCTTTGATCTTCACATTCGTCCCAACCATACGAAGACTACCAACTCATAGTCAAGTTGCCGATGCCTCTAAATACCTTGTTAAAATTGGTGAAGAACCAAGAGAGAAGAGCCAGGAAACAGTAAATAGGGTAGGCTATTTTTATGCTTATCTTGAAACTCATAAAATTTGCATTAAAATGAACTGTGTTGTAAAAAATGTTTTAAATGACCATCTCTCCCTTTTTCACTTTATTTTTCCTTAAAAGTTATAAGTTCTAGGGCCATCAGTGATGTTATGCTATTTATAAGAAGAGCCCACGGATTTCAAGATTTTCTATTACAATCAAGGGATTCTCATGTGATATCCCATTAATTGCTGTGACTTTTTTGTCACAGCTCTTATCTGCTTCCTACTCTCAGTCCTTGAAATTTTTTATCCTATACAATTTTTTTGTAAAAAATTAAGAGAAATTAGAATTATTTTAATAATTCATTTTGAGAACTTGACCATCGGTGGCTAGCTATTAAAAGCTAGAAAAGATTTTGGAGGTCATCTAGTCTAATGCCCTCATTTTACAGTTGAGGAAATTAATGCTCAAAGAGGTTATTTGACTTGGTCAAGGTTAAAATGAACTCATATTGTCTGTCTCCATATGCAACACTGGGCAGCTTGGTGGTGCAGTGACCCCAGGCACTTTTAAATATATCAATCATAAATAAGTCAAGTAAAGTTAAACACAGGCCTTAGCTCAATTCCTTTGGATTTATATGCTGCATCCATATGTACTCATTAGTCATTTTAAATGTCTCTATCTACATGCCTGTCTCCCTAATCCCCCATCTCCCACCCTCTACCCCTCAACCCCTCAACCCTTTCTACTTTGTGGACAAAAGGTCTATCTGCCTGCCTTGAATCAACTATCAAATTTCGTCTCATCAATATTCAATTCATTCAATATTAGAAAAGTTTAAAATTCACCCACAATCAACTGATTGTTTTAATTTTTTTTAGTTACTTGAAGAACAGTTCAAGAATAATCTTCTCCCACCCCTACACCCTCAATACCAAATTGGCCAAATCAGCTGGATTTGTTGGTTGATTTGTTGTCATAGAGATTGGACAAATCAAACACACAGCAGGCCAGTAACACTCTTCAGTACCAGATTATATTGTAATTGGGAAATATTTTAAAAAATAAACAGAAATACAATAGAACATTGATAACATTAATATGTGGCCTAAAGGAATCCTCATGTATTTTTTGATGGTTCTAGTTTCTATTTGAGTTTGACACCACTGACATAACCAAAACAGTTTTAGATATAAAATATAGCTTTGATTTCAGATGTAAGGTGACTTCAGGAGTCAAAGAGCAGCAGAAAAAATGCTATAATTTCTTCTTAATAAAAAAAAATAGAAGATATCAATTACTTGAAATCACACCTCAAAGAATGATTAGAAATAAAAAACTGAACTTTGTCGTAAAATGTCCACATTTTAACATGATCTCAGGGTAGTTCATAATGTCTTGTGGTTTCCAACTAGACATTCATGAGTTTATTGAGATCTTTAAGTTTTGGGAGACCCAGTAATTTCTTCCCTACCCCCTGTTTTATTGGAAATTTCATTTAACCAATATTTATTATGTGGTTGGAATTGGAATACAAAAATAAAAGATACAGTCCCTGCCATGAAGGACCTTAGATTCTACTGGGGCATGGACTAGGTAACTTTCTATTAAACTTACTACAAATCCCTTATAACCAACACACATGTTTTTTTACAGTCTACAAAGCATTTTTCTCATAAACATATGAGGTGTCCTTGGACTGAAGACATATCTTCAGCATCTACTTCATTTAATTATTTTAGAGGCAGCTAGGTGGCCCAGTGGATAGACCTCTGGACTGGGGAGTCAGGAAGACCCGTGTTCAAATTCAGCCACAGTCCTTTATTAGCTGTGTGACCTTGGGCAAGTCACTTAACTGTTGTCAACCACAGTTTCCTCTACTGTAAAATGGGGATAATAATAGCACCTACCTTTCATAATTGTGAGGACCAAATGAGATAATATCTGTAAAGTGCTTAATACACTGCCTGGCATACAGCAGTTGCTAAATAAATGCTAGTTATGATGATGATGATGGTGATGATGGTGATGAAGATGATGATGATTTACTATTCAGCATCAAAAAATATTTAGAAGCTCATGTGCTGATGGATGAAATGTCTGAAGCGGGGGTGGGGGACAAATGACATAGTTAGGAGTCAAATAAGTACCTTTCACTTTAGGTTATCCCCAGATTAGTTTAGAGATGGTTCCTCCCTTGAAATTTGCTTCTGAGCTATTTGTCAGTGTAAATAACTATACTTCACAACCGTTGTGGAACAGTTCTTAAACTTTTTGGTCACAGAAGCCCTTTATGATCTTAGAAACTTTCCAGGACACTGAAGAACTTTTATTCATGTGGGTCATATCTATTGATATTTTTTCTATTAGAAATGAAAACTGCTAAAATTTTGAAATATTTATTAATAACTTAAAATAACAAAAATAATTACAGATTGCTACAAATAATATATTTTATGAAAATAACTATATTTTCCAAAACAAAAAATAGAAAAGGATGACCTTATTTTGAATATTGTTGCAAATCTCTCCAAAGTCTAGCTAAGTAGAAGATACTTGTAATCTCATTTTTGGTCTAAGTCATCATCATCATTCTCACTGTTGTAATATCTTATTTTGGTGCGAATACATGAATAAATTTAAATCTCATGCGGATTTGTAGCTGGAAAAGGAAGGAGTATTTTATTAGGCAAATAAGGTCTTAGTATTATTTTGAAATATTAATAAATATATTTATATAAGTATAACTACATAAATGGGGCAGCTAGGTGGCATAGCGGATAGAAGGCCAGACCTTGAGTCAGGAAGACTCATCTTCCTGAGTTCAAATATGGCCTCAGACACTTACTAGCCATGTGACCCTGGACAAGTTGCTTCACTCTGTTTACCTTAGTTTCCTCATCTGTAAAATGAGCTAGAGAAGGAAATGGCAAACCACTCCAATATCCTTGCCAAGAAAACTCCAAATGGGGTCATGAAGAATAGGATGCAAATAAAAACAACCGAACAAAACATTATATTGAAAATGGTTTTGACCTCAAGGACTACCTTGAAAGAGTCTTAGTGGATCACAGATCCATTCCATGACTTCATTCCATGTTGCTCCCCTGCTTGATAGTCTGCTGTGGTTCTCTAATATCTTTTGGATCAAATATAATCTTTTTTTTGTCATTTAGAGACTTTCATAACCTGGTCCAAACTTATCTTTTCAAGCTTATTACCTAATATTTCCTTTTATGTACTTTATGTTTCTGTCAAACTGGCCCTGTTGATAATACTCACATTGGACTTTCCACAAATTGAATGGGTTACCCTTTATGCCTGGAATGGACTCCTTCCTCACTTCTCTCTCTGAGAATCCTCCCCAATTAACCTGGCATTTATTTGTATATATTTTGTATATATTTCTGTGTACATAGTTGGTGTTCAGTTGATGCTTTCTGATTATTAATGTGAGGAATCTTTATAGTGGTACAGTTAAGAAGCCATTCATACTTTCATTTTGTGTGACTCTTGTTTATATTACCTATAATTTTTAACTGCGTCTTTCTAGTGCTCTCTCCCCCCAGAATACAAAATATCTTTTATTTTGTGATGTTTTGTGTGTATGCATATACACGTAAAACATCATACATATATAAAATACAAACATATGTACAGATGCACATATATACAAAACAAACTTATGTATGTATGTGTGTTTACATGCGTATGTATATATTGTCTTCTGTATAATGCAAGCTCATTGTGTGTGTGGGGTCTATTTCGGGTATTGTCTTAATACTCCCAGTGCCTCATACAGTGCCTCACACATAGAAGGCACTCGAAAATGCTTGTTGAATTTTTGAATGATAGGCAAGTGAAGGAAAGAGAATACTTATCTATCTAAACTAAATACATTTATGTCTCCTGCAGTCCAATTCCAATGAATTCTCGGACCACCTGATTTCGAAAAGTGGAATCCAACAAGAAAGTGATATCCAGACATACGTGTGCTCTACAGAAACCAGCCAAAAGATTTTCCAAGGCAGAGGGCTTAAATTGAATCAACCAGAAACAATGCAGCAGAGTGACCTTTTCAAAGCAGAATATGTCTTTATTGTGGACTCTGAAGGGGAAGAAGAAGCTGTATGCAGAAAGGAGGACAAACAGGCCCCTACGGGGAGTGGTCATGGGTTGGCAAGACCCAGGTCCCTAGCTATAGCCCCAGGGCCTGTCCCTACACTGCAAAAATCACATCGTGGTGACTTCCAAGTTCCAGGACAACCTGAGCTTCCTCAAGATGCAACCAATCAACAAAAGCCAATACAGGTACAGCTTACCTTCATTGCTTTAGTGCTTATCTATGACTGGTCTTTCTTGAAGTGCTGCATAAATAATATTATACAGACTGGGTTCTGCATCTCAAAGGATTTACAGGCCAAGACAATCAACAGTGATGTGAACAAACCTATTCCTTCAGTGAAGACAGTAATATCATATGCAGCATTCAAAAAATCAATAGCTTAACAGTTCAAAAGACCTATGATAATAAGTTATTTAATCCAACCCCATCATTGAGGCAGCTAGCGTATAGAGTTCAGGATGAAAAAGTCCTAAATTAAAATCTTGCCTCAGACACTTACTAGCTGTGTGACCCTGGGTAAGTCACTTCTTTCCTACCCATTTCCTTGCATATAAAATGAGGGTCACATAACAAAGTTGTTACAGGAGGTTTGTGAGGATAAAATGGGGTAATAGATAAAGCACTTTTGCAAACCTTTAAGGCCTAAACAAGCATAGGTGAGAAAACTGAAATTAAGAGACTTACTTGCCCAAGCTCATGCAGGTAGTAAGAGGCAGAGCTGGGAATTGAACTCAGGTCATCTGACATTCTTTTTACTGCATTGCCACTCATCCAGGTCAAAACTCTACATAAAGAGGAGTAGATTTTATCAACGAGTTATCCACCTCCTCCAATATATAGGAAGGGATCATAGAGATAATTAGGTCCAATTCAGGTTGAGAGCGATTAATCTGCCCAGGATCACACAGACAAAATTTGAGCTCACATAGTCTAACTCCAAATCCAATACTCTTTCCCAGGCATCATGTTGCTCCCCTTGAACTAGACTGATTCCCATTGTATAGGAAGTCCATCTTGTGGCCACGGTTTCCAGTTTGGTTGGAGCTTCCAGAAACCCAATTGTACTGGAATGTCCTTTGATGATCCTGCATCATGTCCTAACCATAATGAGGCACCAGAGTAGGGATTCAGTTGGGGGTTCTAAGCATTATTTCCTAATAAATAGTCGAGATAACAAATGTAAGATAAAATAGTGAAATAGTGTGTGTGTGTGTGTGTGTATGTGTGTGTGTGTGTGTGTGTGTGCGCACGCGCCCATGCATGCGTGCATGTGAGTGAGAGAGAGAGAGACAGAGAGAGAGAGAGAGACAGCCAGTTCGGCTAGACAGTCGTATGCAGAAAGGGGAGTAACACGTAATGAAATTGGACTGACGTACTGCGGACAGATTGTGGAGGGCTTTCAAAGCCAGACAGCAGAGTTTATATTTGATCCAAGAGACAATTGCAAGCCACTAGATTTTATTGAATAAGGGGGACGATTTGATAAGATCTATGCTTAAGGAAGATCATTTCCATAGACGTGTGCGGGATGGATTGGAGTAGGGAGAGACTGAAGGCAGTTTGAACAATTGTGATGTCCTTAAATTAGTCTAGGCAACAAGTGATAAAGACTTGAATTAAGGCTTTGATTTTGGGAGTAGAGAGATGGGATATACATGAAATATTTTCATGAAACAGAAATTACAAGATTGGGCAAATGAGTAGCTATTAGGATGGAGAAGAGTGAGGAGTCAAGGATAATACTGGAGTTAAAAACAGGAGAAGCTGGAGGAATGGTGGTACCTTCAACAGAAATAGGTATGTT
Source organism: Trichosurus vulpecula (assembly GCF_011100635.1). Classification (NCBI taxonomy): domain Eukaryota; kingdom Metazoa; phylum Chordata; class Mammalia; order Diprotodontia; family Phalangeridae; genus Trichosurus; species Trichosurus vulpecula. The sequence goes on along the minus strand of NC_050579.1, from coordinate 226,179,252 downwards.
TGGCAGAGAAGTGGATTTATAGAGAAAGATGATGAATTCTATTTTGGACTTGTTGAATTTGAGATGTTTCTGGAGCATTTATTTTCAAGAATCTAATAGACAGTTCCTGACATGGGCCTGAAACTCTGGAGGACTGGGTTGGATATATAGATCTTTGAATATGTGTAGAGACGATCATTAACCCCAGGGGAGCTGGTGAAGTCACTAAGAGACAGAAAAGAAAAGAAGGTCTAGGGCTGAGCTTGTGGGAAACATCTATGGTGAAAAGGCATGATATGGATGATACACTAGTAAAGAAGACTGGGAAAGACTAAGATAGGCAAGAAGAGGGGGGGCAGAATCAAGATGGCAGCTGGAAAGCAGGGACTTGCATGAGCTCCCCTCCATGTCCCTCCAAAAACCTATAAAAATGGCTCTGAACAAATTCTAGAACTGCAGAGCCTATAAAATAGCAGAGAGAAGCAGGGTTCCAGCCCAGGACAGCTTGCATGGTTGCTGGGTAAGGTCTATCATGCACGGAGCTGGGAGTGGAGGGAGCAGAGCCCAGCGTGAGCTGTATCTGGACCAATCAGACAGTGAGCAGGGCAGAACAGGCCCTAAAATCCTGAATCAGTGAGCTGTGGAAGTTACCAGACTTCTTGATCCACAAACACCAAAGACAACAGAGAAGAACTGCAGAACCCATGAAATAGCAGAGGGAAGCAGGACTCCAGCCAAGAACAGCCTGGATGGTCACTGGGTAAGGTCTATCACACATGGAGCTGGCAGCAGAGGGAGCAGTGCCCAGTGTGAGGCGCGCCTCAACCAACCAGACAGTGAGCTGGGCGGAACAGGCCCTAGCTCCCTGGATCAGTGAGCTGTGGCAGTTACCAGACTTCTCAACCCACAAACACCAAAGACAACAGAGAAGGTTAGTGGGAAAAGCTGCGGGGACAGAGTGAAGGAGTTCGAGGTTCGGTTACCACCCTGGGAGCAGTGGGGGAGGTGCAGCTACAGAACTACAGCTGCAGTTGCTTTGGGCCCCAGGCCCACCTGGTGGGAGGAATTAAGTGGTGGATCAGAGCAGGAGTGCAGAGCCTGCTTAAGATCTGAGTCTGATCTGGGTTGGCGGTTCTTGGGGGGGGGAGTAGCGCTGGTGTGGCAGAGCTGGCTCTATAGAAATAGCTCTGAAAACAACAGTGCATCCCCTCAAGCTTGGAACAAAGTACTTTTTACTCTACAAGTAGTCATACCCTGACGAAAAACTCAAGGGTCAGGTAGTTGACTGGGAACGTGGCCAGACAGTGAAAACGGACTCAGATTGAGACTCAGACTTTGGAATCTTTCTTTGGTGACAAGGAAGACCAAAACATACAGCCAGAAGAAGTCAACAAAGTCAAAGAGCCTATATCAAAAGACTCCAAGAAAAACACGAACTGGTCCCAGGCCATGGAAGAGCTCTAAAAGGACTTGGAAAAGCAAGTTAGAGAAATAGAGGAAAAATTGGGAAGAGAAATGAGAAGGATGTGAGAAAACCATGAAAAACAAGTCAATGGCTTGCTAAAGGAGACCCAAAAAGATACTGAAGAAAATAACACCTTAAAAATAGACTAACCCAAATGGCAAAAGAGCTCCAAAAAGTCAATGAGTAGAAGAATGCGTTGAAAGGCAGAAGTAGCCAAATGGAAAAAGAGGTCCAAAAGACCATTGAAGAAAATACTACCTTAAAAATTAGATTGGAGCAAGTGGAAGCTAGTGACTTGATGAGAAATCAAGATATTATAAAACAGAACAAAAGGAAGAATGAAAAATTGGAAGACAATGTGAAATATCTCATTGGAAAAACCACTGACCTGGAAAATAGATCCAGGAGAGATAATTTAAAAATTATTGGATGACTTGAAAGCCATGATCAAAAAAAGAGCCTAGATATCATCTTTCAAGAAATTATAAAGGAGAACTGCCTTGATATTCTAGAGCCACAGGGCAAAATAGAAATTGAAAGAATCCACAGATCGCCTCCTGAAAAAGATCCCCAAAAGAAAACTCCTAGGAATATTGTTGCCTAATTCCAGAGCTCCCAGATCAAGGAGAAAGTACTGCAAGCAGTCAGAAAGAAACAATTTGAGTATTGTGGAAACACAATCAGAATAACACAGGATCTAGAAGCTTCCACATTAAGGGACAGAAGAGCTTGAAATATGATATTCTGGAGGTCAATGGAGCTAGGATTAAAACAAGAATCACCTACCCAGCAAAACTGAGTATCATGCTCCAAGGCAAAATATGGATTTTCAATAAAATAGAGGACTTTCAAGGATTCTCAGTGAAAAGACCAGAGCTGAATAGAAAATTTGACTTTCAAACACAGGAATCAAGAGAACCATGAGAAGGTAAACAAGAAAGAGAAATCACAAGGGACTTACTAAAGTTGAACTGTTTTGTTTACATTCCTACATGGAAAGATGATGTGTATGATTCGTGAGACCTCAGTATTAGGGTAGCTGAAGGGAATATACATATATGTGTATGTATATATGTGTGTATATATGTATATATGTGTATGCATATGTATGTGTATGTATATATGTGTGTGTATATATGTGTGTGTATATATATATATATAGATAGATAGATAGATAGATAGATAGATAGAAGGCACAGGACGAGTTGACTATGAAGGAAAGATATCTAAAAAAATCTAATTAAGGGATGAGAGAGGAATATATTGAGAGAGGGAGAAAGGGAGAGATAGAATGGGGTAAATTATGTTGCATAAAAGTGGCAAGAAAAAGCAGTTCTGTAGGAGGGAAGAGGGGGCAGGTAGTGGGGAATGAGCGAATCTTGCTCTCATCGGATTTGACCTGAGGAGGGAATAACATACACACTCAATTGTGTATCTTACCCCACAGGAAAGAAGGAGGAAGGGGATAAAAAAGGGGGGATGATAGAAGGGAGGGAAGATAGGGGGAGGAGGTAATCAAAAGCAAACACTTTTGAAAAGGGACGAGGTCAAGGGAGAAATTTCAATAAAGGGGGATAGGTTAGGAAGGAGCAAAACATAGTTAATCTTTCACAACATGAGTATGTGGAAGGGTTTACATAATGATACGCATGTGGCCTATGTTGAATTGCTTGCCTTCTTAGGGAGGGTGGGTGGGGAGGGAAGAGGGGAGAGAATTTGGAGCTCAAAGTTTTAAAAACAGATGTTCAAAAAAAAGTTTTTGCATGCAACTAAGAAACAAGATACATTGACAATGGGGCATAGAAATTTATCTTGCCCTAAAAGAAAGTAAGGGAAAAGGGGATGGAAGGGGAGTGGGGTGACAGAAGGGAGGGCTGAGTGGGGAATGGGGAACCAGAATATATGCCATCTTGGAGTGGGAGGGAGGGTAGAAATGGGGAGAAAATTCATAATTCAAACTCTTGTGAAAATCAATGCTGAAAACTTAATATATCAAATAAATTTAAAAAAAGAAAAAAAAGAAAAACAAAAAAAAGATAGTCAGGAAGAGAATCAGGAAAAAGTAATTTTATAGGAAAAGAACAATAGGTCTTCAGTATCAAATTCACAAGATGGGTCAAAAAAGGATAAAAATTGAGAAAAGACCCTTAGATTTGGCAATTAAGAGATCACTGGTACCTTTGGAAAGAACAGTTTCAGTTTTGTGATAAACTTTGTATAGGGATAAACTACAAAGGGTTGAAAAGTGAGTGTGGCAGAGGGGTGTAAAAATGGAGGCAATGAGTGTAGACAGTTTTTTTTCTCCCTAGAAGTTTAGCTATGAAAGGGTAGAGAGATACAGTATAATAGCTTAAGAGCATATTAGGTTCTAACAAAGTGAAGTGTGTATGTGTGTATGTGTGTGTGTTTAAGGATAGGAGAAACTTTGGGACATACTTGAAGGGACCAGTGGCTAGAATTAAGAGAGGCTCAATATTAGGAAGATATAGAGGGAAAGATGACGAGAAGGATCACAGAGTTTAGAGATGGAAGTGGCCTATCTCAGAGATCAATTAATCCATTACCCTAAATTAAATATGTGAACACTGGAACTCAGAGTGTGAAAGTGCCTTGCTTAGCCCATACTAGAAAGTAAGTGAAAAAGCCAGGATTCCAACCCAGTTTCTCCGACTCAAAATCTATCATTCTTTCCATTATACTATGGTTTATTTAAGGAGAAACAGAATAATGATTAGAACTATCCAAAAGGGAAGGGGCTGCCTCAGGATATAATGAGCTGTCCTCTTTGAAAGAACTGGATGGATTATTACTTGGTAGTTAGGTTGTAGAGGTGATTATTCTTTAATTATGGATCGCATTAACTAAGTGGTTTGGTGGGTAAGAAAGGGTCATGAAGACTTGAGTTTAAATCCCATCTGAGACTTGATATTTGTGTGATCTTGGGCAAGTCACTTAATCTCTTAACCTCAGTTTCCTTATCTGTGAAATGGGAATGATAATAGCACCTGCCTCTCAGGGTTGTGAGTATCAAATGACATAACATGTACAACACTTCGTAAACCTTAAAGCACTATACACATGCTGGCTTTTATTGTTAGATCACTACTGGTGTCCTTTTCAATTCTGAGATTTTGTGGAATGATGGGAGTAGAGGAAAAAAGATTTCCTCGGTAGGGGGGCTATTTTGGAAATGGCAATTATGGTAGGAAAGAATCCTGGTGGGACACAGACAAAGATTATACAAAAAAATTTAGAAAAGGAGGGGCAGCTAGGTGGCACATTGGATAGAGTGCCAGACCTGGAATCAGGAAAACTCATCTTCTTGAGTTCAAATCTGGTCTCAGACACTTACTAGCTCTGTGACCCTGGGCAAATCCCATAATCTTGTTTGCCTCAGTTTCCTCATCTGTAAAATGAGCTGGAGAAGGAAATGGCAAACCACTCCAGTGTCTTTGCCAAGAAAACCCCATATGGGGTCAGAAACAGCTAGACATGACTGAATAATGACTCAAGAACAACAACTGCAGAAAGTTAGAAGAGAAGGGGGGCAAGTTAAGAAGGTATTATGAGATAAGAAATAGAAAGGTATGGCCAGAACCTGGATGAGATGGGGCAGGAGAGGGGCAGAATAACAACTCTAGGAGGACTTTGAAGTTTTTACTTATGAGGTAGCTGTTAACAGAGAGTCACTGTGATGGGGAAGCTGGACCAGGGGAAGGTGATTAGAGGAACAACTCCGTTTTCTCCACAATGTGTTTGAATGTGTACTGAGACATTCACTTTAAGGTGTGTTAGACAAGCATCATAGACAAACAAGCCAAATACAACACAAAGATTACCATTGGGACTGTAGGCACACAACAGTCTTTTATATCCTACCTTCTTTTCTGCAATTCTCTCCTACTTGTTCCTCTGCCCTGAAAATTGCAGTGGCATCATCTTGCTCTGCTCAGCTAACCTCATATGATTTCTTGAGTGCAAGTCATCATTAGAAATATGTAGCAACCTACTGGCCCTCAGCATTCATTTCTCCATTGTCCTTTGGGTCAAATGAGACTTTGTTTCCTTGGAGACAGTGATGCTCCAAGATTTTACATCTGTATAACATCACTGGTAGAATACTTTTGTTGAAAAGATAGTTCCTAGCACCAGAAAACAGCTTGTGTTCATTAAAAGCATTGTACAGATTCCCCAGTGCAATCCAGCTTGTGGTCTTCTTTCTAGTCAATTCTGGAACCAACTCATTGGCCATCTTGTTGTGTTCATTCCAACTTTGTGTTCTGATGTACAAATTCCAGGTCTTTTTTGAATATTCATCGATCAGACTCAACCATGTAATGTTCTGGGGCTTGACGTACTCAACACATCAGCTATAAACAGGAGCAGCTGGAAGACCTCACTATCAGTGGGGAATCTTTCTACTTTTTGGACACTGCTCAAGATAGGCTTCACAACAGTGGGGAATACCTTTGCTGAGCATGTATCTTCTTACTTTATGACTCAGATGTTAATATTCAAAGGGGTCATTGAACAAAGATATCTCTGTGATTACTTTTATCAAGGAAACTTGCATAGGAGTCTAACTGGTGGAGAACCCTTAAGCCTATGATTTATTTTGATTCCAATAATTAATAATTTGCAATCAATATACAAAAACACAGAACTGTCTCATTTTTGTATTTGTATTCCCAGAACCCAATATAGTACCTGGCACATAGGAAGTGATATAGAATTACTTTTTAATTGAATTATACCACACCTTTCAGGCAGTAGTGGAACTGAAGAGATGTAGTTTTCAGTACAGCATTATTTGTGGAAACTTGATTCTTTCATAATTTCATTTTAAAAAAATTTATCATATTTTAAACTTATGGAATAAAACAAGCATTTCCATAACACAATATAATAAAAAGATGATTGTACAAACTGCAAATCTATTATGTATCTATTCATAATTTCAACAAGCCTCAGTATAGATGTAGATTAGTCTCACAAAGATTTTCTAGAGACGTAAAAGGAGGTATATGTGGGCGCTCCCTTCATATTTTTGGAACATCAATATTGTCTATGATTTTTTTTCTTATTATTTTGCTACCTTCCCCTCCTTGACATACTTTGGAAGCAACTGTTCAATTCTTTTAAGACTGTGTCAACTGCAGCATGAATTTCCTCAATGAATGTTTCATCCATCTCAGCAGCTCCCTTCTCTTCATTTTCCTTAGAGCCATTTCTGCTTCCTCAGAAGGCACATCAGGGACTGAAGTGTTAATGTCCTAACGCAGTAATGCCTCTGTCACTGATAATGAAAGTTGACTTGTAGAGAAATGTTGATAAATTTGCTCCATTTTCCTTCTATTTGTTTTCCTCCTGCCAGTTCGATAAGAAAGCTCAGTTGGGTCTTATGCTGTTTTCTATAGAATTATTTTGACTTTCAATGCTTTTCGCTATTTTAAAAGGCAAAACTGCTCATAGCCCTCCACTCTCGTGCCTTCCTAGTATTTCCTCCATGAGTTTATATTCTGAGCTGGTATTGTCCTTTGTGGCTACCTCTCATTGCTTGTCCAGAAGATCAAGTGTTTTCTGATTAAGATAGTATCTGGGCTCTTTTGGTCTCTTGATTGTAGCAACTTTCTTATATCAGTTAAAATTTTGCAAAAAATAGTGACACAGAGTCAATACGTTTGTATTTTTCCATATAGTATTTTACAGTATTAATTACTCATTTGAATAGGTCAGGTGAAAGCTGGTCCTATCATTTGCAGGAACTTCTTATCTTAAATAACTAGAGAGCATAGTGGATGGAGGTCTGGACCTGGAATCAGGACGTCCCAAGGTGAAAAATGGTCTCTTACACTTATTAGCTGTGTGATTTTGTTTAAATTACTCAACTTCTCTCTACCTCAGTTTCCTCATCTGTTTTATGGGGATAATAATAGCACTCTCCTCCTAGGATTACTGTGAGGATAACAGGATGCAATATTTGTAAAGTGCTTTGCAAACCTAAAAGCACTATATAAATGCTAGCTATTATTGTTTCTTTTAATTTGATGATACTTTTGATTATTTCTAACTAATCACTTTTCTGATGGCGTACATACACCAACCATCATCAGTTTGTCTCTATCCTAACCTATCAAAGAAGTTTAGCCTATTTTAATTTCGGTCCCTACCTACTGCCAAGTTTTGCAGGTCTGCCGTATTTAGTATGCCTATTGTTAAGTTAATGTTTAGAGATGGCTTAAAGTCAGTGTAGTTCTTAACACCCTCTGTGCTCTTTTCTACCATCTAACATTGTCAGAACAAGGTTCTTTTAAGATGGATGGATTTTTTTTTTATTTTCCCTTTTTTATGTACTCCACGCTCATTTGTACATCATGTTCTTGTCCTACACATTCATGTACTTCATGTTCTTTTGTTTCATATACATCATGTACTCCAACAGATCTGTGATCTCATAGACTTTGGAGTTTCCTCCAAAATGATGCCAACTGCCATCCATTCATGCCCGTCCATTTTGACTTTCATCCATATTCTTTCAAAATTCACCACAAAGAATCCACTCAACATATTGGGGACCTTCTTCATCCCTTTCGCTAAGGCCACAAAAAATTTCAGGGTTGGATTTAGGTATCCTTCTAATCCAACCCATCCTAGAAGAACAATATCTTTTATGTGGCACCCCCAAATGGAAAAATAATACTTCAGATGTGATGTGACTAGGGGATAGTGTGCCATGACTTTCACCTCCTTATTTTTGGAAATTGTCTCTCAATGAAGCCGAAATAATATATTCAACCTTTGCTTGAAGATCGCCAGTTTTAGAGATCTTCCTGAGTCAGCCCATTTGACTTTTGGATGGCTCTAACTTTCAGGAATTTTTTTTCTTCCATCAAGCCTAAATCTGCCTTTCTTTCCAATTTCCATCCATTGTTCTTGGTTGTGCCCTTTGCTGTCAAACTAAGTCTTCCTTTATATGATAGAGCTTTGAATACTGGAAGAAAACTACCTTCCTGATGGCCCGCATCTGGACATTCTCCATCTTATCTCCCATTTTTTCCTCTTCTCTCTGCTCCCACAGCTACTCTCTATTTCAAACCTTCATCCACCCCTTGCCTGGAATGTTGCAATAATTTCTCAATTGGTCTTGTAGTCTCTCTCCTCTCAAAGTGATCTTCCACACAGCCACCAAAGTATCACAGCTCTGACTATGTCACTCCTCTGCTCAATAAACTCTAGTTTATTGCATAAACTTCTTTAACTTCTTTTTTTTTTTGGAGGGGGAAGGCAGGGCAATTGGGATCAAGGGACTTGCCCAAGGTCACACAGCTAGTAAGTGTGTCAAGTGTCTGAAGCCAAATTTGAAATCAGGTCTTCCTGATTCCAGGGCTAGAGCTCCACTCACTGCACCACCTAGCTGCCCCACCTTCTTTAACTTCTAAAGTCCCTCCCACCTTGACTCTGACTTACTTTTATAGCTTCATTATATTTTGCTTCCCTTCACGTACTACAATCTGTTTCTCATTGTTCCTCACATAAGACATTCCATCTCTTGCCTCTTTTTCTTGGCTGTGACTGTCTGCCATAAATGGAATACACTCCACTTCATCTTTTAGAATTTGTTGTTTCTCTTAAAACTCAGCTCAAGATTCACTTTTACATAAAGTTTTTCCTGATTCCTGCCCCTCAGCAGTTACTAAAAAATCTTATATTTATTTTGAATGCATTATGTATAGTTATATATGCACTCATTTTCTCCCCCAACAGAATGCAAGCTCCTTCATGGCACAGATTGTTTCATTACTATTTTTGTGTCTCCAGGAATGATAATAGCTCCTAGATTATAGTAGGTGCTTAACTAACAGATATTGACTGGTTGGTTGATTATCACTGTGATTTCTGAAACATGGTACCCATAAAATGGAAAAACAATACTTCAGACGTGATGTGACTAGGGGAGAGTGTGCCATGACTTTCATCTCCTTACTTTTGGAAACTATCTCTCAATGAAGTCAAAGATTGCATTAATGTCTTGATTTCCATATTACATGTAGACTTATAATGAGTTTGCTGTTACTAAAAGTCCAAGATTTTTTTTCCTGCTGAACTGCCATCCAGCTATACTTCCCCTTTTGTGTACTTGTGAAGTAATTTTTTTAAATTTAAGTGTAAGATTTGAAAATTATAGGTGATTAATGTGTTTATTGGATTGATTTTTTTGTCTATTAAATTTCTTCTTAATAGATTTGGTCTGAAGGTCTGAAGCTATTTCTAGTGATTATCAAAAAAAATCCACCACCTTAGTTTAAACCCTTATGACCATTTATGTGGACTATTGCAATATTATCTTAATTGCTTCTAGTTTTTCTACCTTCTGCAATTCATCCTCCAAAGAGCTGTGATACTAATATTCCAAAGGCAAGAAAGGAAGGAAACCAGCGTTTATTAAGCACCTTCAATGTGTCAAGCACTCTACTAGGTGTGTTACAAATATTATCAAGTTTAATACTCACAACAACCCTGGAAGACAAATGCTATTATTATCCCCACTTTACAGTTAAGGAAACTGAGACAGACAGAGGTTAATTGACTTGCCCTGGGTCACATAGTTGGTAAGTATGTGAGGTTAGATTTGTTTTTTTTTGGAGGGGGGGAGAGCAGGGCAATTGGGGTTAAGTGATTTGCCCAAGGTCACACAGCTAGTAAGTGAGTCAAGTGTCTAAGGTCTGATTTGAACTCAGGTTCCCCTGACTCCAGGGCCGGTGCTCTACTTACTGCACCACCTAGCTGCGCCGTGAGGTTAGACTTGAACTTAGGTCTACCTGCTTCCGGGTGCAGGTATTCTATTCACTGTACTATCTAGCTGCCTTCAGGGGTATGACTATGTACCTCCTTTGCTCAAAAATCATGAGTGAATCCTATTTTCTCTAGGATACAATGAAAACCCCTCTGACTGATGTGTCAAGTACTCCCATGATCAGGCTTCTACCTACCCTTTTAGATTTATTGCTATACATTCCATTCAAACTGGAATGCTTGTTTTTTACTGCCAACCCAGCATTCCAGCTACCAACTCCATGTTTTCACAAAGACTATTCCCCAACCATCTTCTTTAGAATCCTTAGTTTTTTTTTCATAGCTCAGTTTAAAGATGTCTCCTAGGCAATGCCTCCTTATATCCCTCAGTTGTTTGGCTTCTGTACTTTTTCAATTACCTTAATCTATTTCTCAGGTAGTACAGTGGGCACAGTGTCAGGCCTGAAAACTCCTCTTCCTGAGTTCAAATCTGATCCCAGACACTTACTTGTTATGTGACCCTGGGAAAGTCACTTAATTTGACTCAGTTCTCATCTGTAAAATGAGCTGGAGAAGGAAATGGCAGACCACTCTAGTATTAGTATCTTTGCCAAGAAAAGCCCAAATAGGGTTACAGAGAGTTGGACAAAACTTAAAACAACTGAACCTTCTATTTCCCTGTTTACACATGTGTCTCCTATAGGAGAATATAAGCTCTTTGAAAACAGAGACTCATTTTTGTCTTTGCATCAGAGCCTAGTACAATGTTTTGTATAAAATAGGTGTTTAATAAAGATTTGAATTGATTTGAGTGTGATCTGTGCAATTATAAAATGTATAGTGCAAAGTACAAACTACTGGTTCAGTTTTTTTAGTGGAAGAAAAACAAAAGAAAAATATACCCCGGAAAATGTGAAATTGTACAGCCCATTAATGTTACAAGTATCTCATTTCTTCTGATATACAGTTTACCCAGGTAACAGGATTTTAGGAATACAGGAATTTCTATCTTCCTGTGAATTACATAGATATGTTCCTTCCTCAATTCTACCATGTAGAATCATTGTTGTTCAGTTTTATCTGACTCTTTGTGACCCTGTGGGCTAATCTCACCCTGGGGTTTTCTTGGCAAAGATGCTAGAGTGGTTCACCATTTCCTTTTCTAGTAGATTGAGGCAAACAGAGGTTAATTGACTTCCCCAGGGTCACATAGTTAGTAAGTGTCTGAAGCAGGATTTGAACTTATATTTTCCTGACTCCAAACCCAGAGCTCTATCCATTGTGCCACCTAGAATCATTAGCTTCTTTCAAAATATAGCTTAATACCTGATTCTTATTCCCTTCCTCTTCCCCTTATTAGACATTTTTCCCTCTCGAAATTTTTTGTGATGCTTTATACATATTTTGTTTTTATTTACTTGTGTATGTATTATTTTTCCCCAGTAGAATATAAGACTCTTGAGGGCTGGAACTTTTAATTTTTATCTTTCTATTCTCAGAGGCTTGCACATAAGTGTTTAATAAAGATTTGAAGAATTGAATTGGATTCAGGAGGAAAACCCCAAAGAAACCAAAACCACTGCCCATTTATGTTCACAGTGGTACCTCTATTCTGGCTTGGTCTATAGGTGGCTATCTCTGTAGTCCATGGTTAAATTTGTCTATGACTTAAGATCATCTAACTATTAAACAGGCATTTTTAAGCACCTGTTGTATGCCCAGTGTGTTTTCTTTTGTTTACCATATCCAAAAACGAATACCTTCCTGACAATTTTTTTTAAAGCTGAGGCAAAATTTGAGTTAAGGCACTTTCTACCTTCAGAAAATGATGCTGTAATACTGTTGGAAAATTATAAGAAGTATACATCCTGGAGAGGGAATTGGGAGGGATAAAAGAGAAGCAAGATTATCGGGTTTTGTTGAAGGACAATGCAACTAGATTGGAGAGAATGTATCTTTTTTTCTTTTACTTTTTTTCATATTACAAAACTCTTGGATTGTATTTACAGTTGTAGGTATGTATTATACTTGACTGAGGTTCTTTCTCCTGTGATTTCAAGGAATTCAAAGCATTTTAAACATATTCTCATCATAAAAGTACTTATTAAATGACTGATTTGCATTACACCATACAAAGACTGAGTTCTTGCCTTGTGGGAGCTCATCTTTTAAATGACCTTGAGGCATAAATAGGGCTGGAGTGGGGAGAGACAGGTATCATCATCTTAGCTTCATAGATGGGAAAAGTACAGCATAGAAAGATTGTCAATCACAGGGTTAGGAATAGAGGGGACTAGCCCCATCTCACAGCTCAGTCTGTCTGCTATATACTTTGTTTACTAAAATAAATCATCCTTGGTTTTTAGCCTTAGGGCTTTTAGAAGCCACAGCCCTTGAAAGATGCAGGAAGATAAGGTTTTCCATGCTGTGAGCTGATATTGGAGTGCCAAGTACCAACGGCTTAATGGCATGTTTATAATATTAAAATGCCAGAAAGTAATCTGGACCATTTAGCCTGTTCCACTGCCTTCTAACACCAGGCACAGGAGCTACCTAGGGACACTGGCAATAAGAAGAAACCAAAAATCTAACCTGGTCCTCTGTATGTAGGTGAAAAATGGTTCAAATAATAAACCATTGATGATATAATTGCCTTGGGCAGCTGGGACTGATTAAAGATTTAGAGGCCTGTAGACTTCCAATCTATATCCAGAGTCTTTCAAATGAGTCCCTTAGTTTCTTTTACTTCTTCTTTTACAAATTTTCTTCTCAAGTCCCACTCTGTACTTTGGGGAATATGAGATTTCTCTCTGACACAGGAAGATGAAAACTGACAGACCTTGCTCAATGGTTTTTCCTCAATGGTGGAAGGCAGAGTGCTATGAAGTTGTTTGTGGAATATTAAATTACAGGATACACTTATAGGATTTTCTTTCTTTTTTTTTTTTGACTAGACCTATGATTTAATCCATGTAGAAAGTCCCTCTACTAATGCATGTGTGCATTTCATCTGTAATTTATAATCTTAGCAAGTTTTTTCAGGCACTTAGAGATTTCCCATTGGTCACAAGCTGGTATGTGTCTAAGGCAAGACTTGAACTCAGCCCTTCCTGAGTTTCCTATGCCAACATGCCTCTGTGAATCTATAGGAAACCAATCAATCAAACAACCAAGCATTTATTAAGCACTTACTATGTGCCAGCCCCTGTGCTAAGTGCTAGGGTTTTTTAATAAAATGAAAACAGCCTCCACATTCAAGTTTTTATTCACCAGATAAGTGAAAAGGGTCAGTCATGATTATTTTGTCTATGTGACACCAATATACGAAAATCCCTTAAGCTTTCACAATCTGAAATACAGGGATTTAATGTCAAGTAGACCATATGTGGCCTGGTTCATTAGAGTTTGAGATTTTCATATAAATGTTTTGACCATTGCATGGCAGTAAACAGTAGGATATTGGACCATATAAAGGGAAGGATGCTATATATCTGTGTTAATTTCAGGATAAGTAAAAATGACCAGTATCTTTAGCAAAAAATTAGTAGTCACACAAGAGTGTCTTGATTGTAAAGAGATTAAAGATGGAACTGTACCCAGGCTGGTCATTCTGATAATGGGAATGTGGAAAATAGGCTCCAGAATTGAGACTACTGGGAATGTATTCTGAGGTCCTCAAAAGTTATCTTTCCAGAATAAAATTTTGAGAATGAGCTTTTAAAGGAAGGGTAGAGGGTGACTCTTTTGAGACAGACAATAGAAACAGTGTTAGGTATAGGAAAATGCCACAAGGCAATTACTCACATGAGTAAAGAGCTGATTAGGAGAAGGCAAAGAATGAGGAAATAGGAAGTAGGAAACTGTAGGAGGAAATGGATTTCAGATTTGATGTTAAAGGAGATTAGACATCTGTGAAAAATCAAGACTATCCGAAATGTGAGCATAGCAATGGGTACTTATTGAGGGGAAGAGGAACAGGAAGGAAAAGAAATTTTGTAATAAGCAAAGCAGGAATTAAGCAAAGCATGGGTAAGGGATTTGCCAGGAAGAAGGAAAAGAGAAGCCAGATTTAGAGCTTCTGTGAAGCAAAACTTGACAGGTGCCATCACTTTTTTATTCAAACTTATTTAAGCTCAAGCATTTTGGATCTGTTTTTAAACCAGCTATTTATATGACCTAGAAATGAGGAGAATGAAAGAAAATAGCTTAAACTATTTTCCAGTTGAAAAAAAATAAATATAGGGTTACATAAAATTATTCGTGTGTTGCTGGCGGAAATTAGGATAATATCTTGCTAAGTCTTTAAATTGGAGGTCAGTATGTAGCAAGTGTGTCTATGTAAGCAAATATGTATTTTCACACTCATATATGTATATATATCTACACATATAAAATTAATATACAAGATTATAGTAACATAGTGATTAACATGAAGATAAAACACATACACCTAAGTACGCTTATTTATAGAATCAAATTGCAAATTTAATAACTTCCAATGCCTTGGAAGTATAGTGATTTCACTCTAGGAAAATGAGATGGGAGAGTTTTTTCCCTCATCTGTACAACATCCCCCAAAGATGTTCTTCTATGGTTTTAAATTCATTCTCATTTTTAATCACTTTGAGGAGAAATCAGTCTGAACACACTGTAGAGGATCATATATCTAGAACTGAAAAAAGCCTTAGAGTCTATCACCCAATTCCATAATTTTATATTTGAGAAATCCTGAGTCCCAGGGACTTACCCAAGATTATAAGTATCAGAGGTGAGATTTGAACCAAGGTTCTCTGAGTCCACATGTATTGGTCTTTAATACTACACCACACTTGCCTCTCATCATTGTGCTTATTTGAAAAGAGTCTTAGTCATTTACTAGATAAATAATCAGATTTTTCTCAGTTTCTATTTTAAAATAATTATTTGAATTCTCATTGAATGTCCAGAACTCTGTTAGATACCATGAGAGGGACAAGGAAACCTGAGCAGTTTATAGTCTTGTGAGGGAGAAGGGGCATATATATATATATTATATATGTAACGAATTAGAGAATGAAACATGGCAGCCTATAAGATTATTTCTTTGTTTTGTTTCTAGGGAAAAAAAAACATTCTGAACCATATTAGGACTATTAACTCTAAGTCAATAATATTAAAAATTTTAAATACAATATTTTTCCATTTATGTATATGTATAAATGAATATATATGAATATGAAATATTTATATATATATATATATATATATATATATATATATATATATATATATATATATATATATATATATATACATATGAATACAGGGCAATGGTAGATAGAGAATTACCATTCTTGAGTGACAGGCTCATCAAGCTGCCCCATTAGTAATTCATTGATTAAAAATATTCTCAGTCCATAATGATTAATTATGTAAAAATTCCTGAATAAAGTTGTTCTTTGATGAGGCCTGGGAAAAACCTCTTCTAGTTGATTTAGAAACATCATTGATGTAGATGACAACACATACATATGATATAAACAGTGTGTGTGTGTGTGTGTATGTGTGTGTGTGAGAGAGAGAGAGAGGGAGAGAGAGACATTCAGACAGAGAGAGACAGAGACAGAGACAGAACGACAGAGAAAGACAGAGACAGAGAGAGAAATTGTAGAATACAGATTCCTTAGCCTAGAATTGAAGGGCTTCCATCATTTGACCTCAACCTACTTATGAGAAAGAAAATTCCTTGAAGATATGGCTTATGAAGGCAAGCTTTTGTTGTTGTTCGGTGGTTTCAGTCACGTGTGAAGAGTCCTTCATGACCCCCTCTGGGGTTTTCTTGGCAAAGATACTGTAGTAGTTTGTCATTTCCTTCTTCAGATCTTTTTTTTTCTTTTACAGATGAGGAAACTGAGACAAATAGGGTTAAGTGACTTGCCCAGTCACACAGCTAGTAAGTGTGTCAGGCCAGATCAGGAAGATGAGTCTTCCTGACTCCAGGCTCATTGCTTTATCCGTTGTAGCACCTAGCTACTCAGGAAGGCAGGCTGATTTAGGGAAAGAAAACTGGATGTAGATGCCAAGGACCTAAGTTAAAATCCTGTCTACCACTTACTACCTGTGTGACATAGGGGAAGTTACTTAACCTTTCTCTGCTTCAGTTTTCCCATCTATAAATAAGGAGGTTTGGACTAGTTGACCTCTACAGAACTTTCCTATACTTAAAATCTTATGTTTTATTCCATCTTTGTATTTGTAAAATGAAGGGTGAGATTAATAATCTCTGAAATCCTTTCTAGCTCTAATCTAGGATCTTGTGATCCCAAGAGCTGATGCCCAAGTGTTGCACATTATTCTATTCAATTCAATTCAACTCCTCAGAACCAAAATTTATTGAGAACTTATTTGCCCCCAACATAAGCCCTATGCTTAAGTCATTTTAGATTATTCCCCTTTCTCTGGAATTCCTTTTCTACCTCTGGGCCTTTGCTGACGCTGTTCCCTCTGCCTTTCCCACTTCCCACTCTCCAGGCCAATCTGTAAGTGAAAGATCTTTCCTGCACATTGAATAGGCTTCAGGTGGGGCCAAAAAAGGGAGGCCTGATTAGAGGCAGGCCCACACCTTTTCACTAACTAGGTTTGAGGCCCCAGGCCCCACACCTTTATGCTAAGTAGTCTCTGAGCGCTTAGGACCCTGAATAGGGTATAAGAGCTCTAAGGTTGGCATTTTGCCTTTGGGGGGCACTCTCCTTGGAAGAGTGTCGGTGAGGAGAGACTCTGGGTACCTGAAGGAGGCCCCCCTCCTCCAGGTGTTGTTGCTTCTCTGGTAACTATATATTGTCATTTGGTTAGATAGAAATGTTGATCTATTTATATTGTCTCTGTAATTTTTGTTTGTGTTTGCTCTGAAGTTCAGGGTGCTGGCGTTTCCCCCTAAACTAAATGAATGGTATATGTTTGTTTAATTAAAGTAAGCTTGTCAACCCCTTAAAGTTGCTTTCCTTAGAAAAGTAGATTAAGGAACCTGTGCTGGCAGCTCTTCTGTGTGCTGGTGTTGTTGGTCCTACACAGCCGTAATAGCGGCAAGCAGCATTGTTGTTATACCTATCTAACTCATTTTTCAAGGCATAAATACATCTACATGACACCCTTGGCTCCTGTTATCATTCCAGAAAATAAAGGAGTCAAATCTGCAACCCAGAATGAAACGGCTAACCCTATGTATACTTGGAGAATTTATTTTGAACATACATAGTAAGCCAGTCTGTTGCAGTGGAAAAATCCCCACTAAATTTGGAGTCAGATGACATGCCTTTGAATCCCACTACTACCACTGCCTCTTACTACCTATGCTGCCTTGGGTAATTCATTTAACTTTTGGGCTTCAGTTTCTTCACCCTATAAAATGGGGTGGTTGGGCTAAATGACTCTCAGAGGACTCATCCAACATTCTTGTAACACTTTGGCTCTTCTTCTTTTTAGGCACTTATCCTTTCTACTTGTTTTATGCTAATTTGTGTGGCTGTCTTATCACTTCCTAGATAAGGAAGGTTTCTTGAGGGTAGAGATTTTGCTTTAATTATCTTTTTAACTTCCACAGAGCCAAGTAAATAGTAGTTGCTCTATAAATGTTTGTTTATTCAGGTGTCTTCCTATTACAGATATACTTGGCAATTTCCCCACTTGGGAAATGAATATTGTATTTTTTTTTATCCTTAGCCTGAAAACTTGGAAGCTTATGCTGAATTGTACTTTGAAGTTCTCATTTTGAAACAAGTTCAAAGCTTGAGTAAAACTAAGAGTTGTCAAAAAGATGTGAATTTAGGTCAGATCGAGAAAAATCAAGACATTTCAGGTATCCTCAATGAGAATCTCATCCCTTAAATTTAATTCTTCCTTAGTTTTTGCATCTATATTCCCAAGGATATTTTTGCTGTTTCCTGGTAGCTCCCAATTTTTTTTTAATAAAAAATGAATAGTTATATTCCACAGCAGTGTGGGAACTACTTCACCCAATTTGTGTTTGCAAATCACAAATGTTGAGGTTTAGGGGTGCTGGGAACCCAAAACAACAACACGTGGGTCCTTCCCGAATGAATTTGACCCAAGTCTTCTCTCAGTCAAAGATAAAGTTCATTAGAATACAGGTCAGGGTGGGAGTGATTTTAAAAATCCACCACATTGGCCAGACTCTTAAGGAATCTGTGACACTTGTACTGACAAGTGGGCTAAATGGAATCTGAGCACTTTAATGGACCCAAGATGGATCTTTTATGCTGAGGACTGTGGGAACAGAGAAGGGGTCTAGACAGGATAGAAGGTGTGAAGTAGCTGGGGGTAACAGACAATGGAGGGCTGACCTAGGTTAGTAGTAACAAAGAATTGAGAAATTGGGTGTAGGCTATAATGAAAGGCCAATTGACTGGGATGTATCACTGCCTCAGACAAATGCCAGAGACTTGACCAAGTGGGAAAATTCAAGGAGAGTTCAGGGGAAAGTTCAAGATGGGGCTTCCAGGGCCTGTAAACAAATGAGACCCAAATTCTTTTGGGGTGAGGGGCAAAGATCTTGGCTTTGGCCTGTACCTTGTCAATAAAGTCATAGCAAGAAGGGACTTTAAGGTTAATCTAGTCCAACCCTCTCATTTTACAAGTCCCCAAGAAGTTAAATCACTTGCCCAAGGTCATATAAGTAGTTGGTGGCAGAATCTGGATCTGAACGCATATTCTTTATTTCAGATTGAGCACACCAACCACATTGCCTTTCTATGTAGAATTCTGTCTTTGAAAAAGGAGCTCAAAAATGATCCTGTAAAAGTCACTACACTTTTCAGAAGATGATGAGTGCTTCACAGTTTTCTGGACAAACCATTTTGCATTCTCTATTTCCCGACATGGATATACTCAGCAGTTTTGAGTTGCTTTATCCATTGTGTTTCCTAGTCTGATACAGCACTTTCTTACTTTCTCTCTGTGCTGGGTTTGTGAGTCAGCAGTGGGTGGATTGTTTCTTGTTTACTGAATTTATCAAATGTTCTGCATTCTTTGGCCTGAAAGTGGGTGTATGACTTTTTATAGTACCCAAATAATATTTAACATTTTAAGTCACGAAATTAATCGGGGAGAATGCTAAGGGTTAATTTTTTCCTTCATCCTTAACTTTTTCTTCCTTCATCTCCTCTCAGGCAATCAATTGCCTCATATTTTGCCCTCTAGTTGTGTGCTCCCTGTGGGTTGAAGGCAGCTTTTTGTGTGAAGTCAGAAACTTAAGATAATTTTGGCTGATTGACTAAATTATATTTTATTTTCAGAGTGATTATGCAAGTTCTTAATCTGGGAGAGTTGTCTTGAGTTTTTAAAATTTATTAATTGGAATACTTTGATGATATTTAATGAATAATAATTTTCTTGATAATATTGAGAGACATTGTACAAGAGTGTTTAGAGGGCTGCCTTTGGAGGCAAGATGACTTCATATCCTGCCTCTTACATATACTTGTATGATTATGGGCAAGTCACTTAAGTGCTCCAGGCAATTCCTTAAGGCTATATGGTACTGATGAATTCAATTCAACTCAGCAAGCATTTATTAAAAATCTGCAAAGTTCCAGGTTTTGTGCTAGGTTCTGAGTATAAAAGGACAAAAACAAAATAGTCTCTGCCCTCAAGAAGTGTACATTATGTTGAGGTTCTGATTTGCATTGGTGGATGACATTTCCATGCTAGGAGTTCCTTATGCAATCATAGTTTTGGAATTTCAACAATGAAGTTATGATATTGGGTTATACACTTCATTTTCAAGGGAGAAACCTTTTTATGTTTTAATGTAAATCATAAGGTGAGCAAATCCAAATAGTCAAATAAAATATGCTTTTGTGGATTTAAATTTGATGTTAGTGTATGATATATTGATGAGTTATTTTCAATATAGAAAAAATGTCACAATTTGAAATAAGAAGACTTATACATACATACATAGGCATATTCATGTAGGTATATATTATATATTAAGACAATGATATAAGCATTACCATCCTAAATGAGAGAGAACATCGTTTCATGCTGTATCATTTGTCTACTGTAATCAATTTTCACTTTAACAAGTTCATAAGATCATAGATTTTGAATTGGGTAGGACCACAGAGGTCATGTAGTTCATATTCTCATTTTACAGATAAAGAAATTGAAACCCAAAGAGGCTAAGTGATTTACCCAAAGTCACACATGTAGAAAAGAGCAAATGGTAGCACTAGATTTTGAACATAGGCTCTCTAATTAGCAATTCAGCATTCTCTCCGTCTGTACCATGTTATTTTTAAGTCACAAGACCTGGCTAGTCAAGGATGAACCTGCCACTTTTTGTTTGCACTATTAGAATCACTGCTTGCTGGATCATAGAATTAAATGGAAGATTTGTCAGTTTCACACATTCTGTCCTATTTTAACCTGTCTCTTTCTCTCTCCTCCAGTTAACTTCTCTCTCTACCACCTCTGGTCAGCTCGCCTGTAAATCACCTGCTCTCTTTGTTTCACCAACTAATCTGAAAGCACAATCTGACACGGTTAGCCTGCACGAAGCCTCTCTCCTGGAAGAATTCCATACTAAGAGGGTGGATCCACATGGGTCAACCATGCAAGAGACGTCGACATATTTTCAAGGGACCACTTACTCTTCCCCTTGTTTTGCATCAGAGGAAACCACTTCAGAGATAAAAAGCACTCAGATCTTAGGTTCTAAACAGCTAAAAGATATCTCTAGCCCAACCTTAGCTCGCCAAGAGTCTGAATTAAGGTCAGAAATTTTAAGCAAGAGTTCAACTTCCCCTTCACATCTTATCAGCTCAAGTGAAAGTCAGAGCTTCACTGCTCAGGGACTGCCCGCAACTACTCCCAAGTCTGATTCATCATCGTATATACCTGTTCGTATCATCACACATTCATTATCCCCAAGTCCTAAACCATTGAATTCCACTTTCTATGGGTCCTCTTCAACTTTATGTAGCCAAGCTTCATCTAGTGGAAATCTTGCAAAGTCAGGAGTTAAATCCCCAATACCAACTCGACTTTCTCTTTTGACTGCTATTTTGAAGTCAAGCCCTCCTCATGGGAGACCCTTTTCTCCTGCATCCTGTCCCACCTTCTCTTCTAACTCCCTAACTTCATCCACACTCACACTGGATCAAAAGGTGAAGAGAACCCCACCTACTCCTAAGAAATCTTACTCTAGTTTCTCCCTCAGGGAAGAATCTCCAGATCTAGGGGAACACCAGCCCACTGAAGTCCCCCATCAATCAATTCACTCTCCTTTCTTCACCAAGATTAGTCCTGCTTCTCAGGAAGCTCCCCTTTCCCATAAAAAGCCCTTAAGCAGCAGTCAACTTTCTCCTAAATTAGGGAGAGCTCCTTCACCCCCTATTTCTCCTAAGAGGAATATGGTCTCACCACAATCACAAAGCAAAATAGTGAACTCATCAACCCTACCCCCTATTCCACCATGTTCTTCTGCTGTTTCCATTAATAAAAACAACCATGAAGCTGACTCCAAAGGTCTAGCTCCTGAAAAGCCCAAGAGATTTCATACATACTCATCCACTTCACCCTCTTCTATCTTATGTTCTCTGTCTGACCCTGCTAGCCAAAGAAACCCTCTGTCTTTTTCAAATGAATATTCCTTTCCAACTACTCCCTTACATCCTACATGCCAGTCAAAGGTAGCTTCATCACAGTTATTAGCTAAGGAGAAGAACTTCATATCTGCTACTTCTCCAAGCATTTCTATCCCCAGTTCTCTCTCTCATCCTAATTTGGGGTCCTCCATTCCTCCTGCTGATAATATTAATTCCCATACAGTTCAGAAGATTTCATCCCTGCACCCAAATTATCGAGTCAGTACCTTACCCATAAGACCTACAATGCCCCCTGAAACCACAGTAACATATGCTAGATCCCCTGTTTCAAGCCTGGCACCTCCCATATCCCTAACAAGAACCAAGGAGTCGACTTCACTACAGCCTTTGTCCCTGCCTTCAGACCCTGAAAATAAGAAATCCAAGGTATAGATAATATATGCGTATATATTTTTGCATGATGCATGCTTATTTTCTAATCTGGAATGGCCATTCTTTCAAAAAAATAGATTTTTAAAAAATATTAATGCTTCTCTTAGGAGGGAAATAAAGCAAGGAGATTGGAAAATATTGGAATGTGAGGGTTAATTTTATAATTTAGAACATTAATTGCTAAGTACATTGGTTATGAGAGAGTCTTTGGCAATAGATTCAAATGATTCTCAAACAAATCTATAAAATAACCTTTTTTTTTCTTTCGAGACTGGCTTCTTATCTCACCCAGGCTGAAAGTATGGTGGTTACTCATGGTCCTGATCAACAGAAAAGTTTTGACCTGATTCATTTTCAATCTGGGCTGGTTCACCAAGACATTCTGGTTCCTTCTCTCCTGAGGGTTCACCATATTGATGCCCAAATTAGTGCAGACATTTGATTGTTTTTACCTGATTGCCGCTCAGAACTCCCAAGCTCAAGCAATCCATTAGCCTCAGCCTCCCTAGTAGCAGGAATTAGAAGCATGCACCATCAAGCATGGCCATGGGTTCTTTTCCAACTTTGATTGGGGGCCTTTTAAAAATGTTCTTTCTTAGATAGTTCACTGGCAAGCATTGTTACTCTTCCCTATGACCCTGAAGGGGTCCTTTTGGAATGAATTAGGAGTCTACAGGTTACCCTTATAACAGAGTTAAAAGTTAGCTCTGAGGAATATTTATAAAGCAGAAGCATTTACCAAGTTTGTGAGGCTTGCAGGTTTTATGAAATTCATAAAGAAGTCTGATATGGATATTAGTACTGAGCAATTAAAAGTATCACATAAAGGTTATTGCCCAAAACAATAGGATATTTCCCTCAGACACAATTCTAAGGTGGATAGTTTGCTTGATCAAGTCTCTAGGAGACTTTGTATTGGCCTTGCCTATTTTTTAAGGCTGCTACTTTCATCCTGTTAGTATATAGCCAGCAGGCCTTCAAGTCAGGAAGCTCTTGGGTCAAATTCTATCTCAACCATTTACTAGTTCTGTGACCCTTGGCAAATCCCTTAAATATCCAGGCTTTAGTTCCTCATCTATAAAATGAGAGGATTGTTCTAGATGGCTTCTAAAGTTCTTTTAACACTAATTTTATGATTTTGATGGTACCTTCCCCCCACCCCCATTCTCTATATCATTAAGATAATTTGAGAAGGATCATCTAACATGTATCATATCATCAGAGACTTTTTTTTGCTGTATATAGGAAATCTCATGGAACTTTAGTTAAAAAAAAAGAAATGAGAAGATAAATCATTAAATTTGTCCAGGGAAACATTTCTTCATTTGCTTTAGGATAGGATTTATGAGAGACAATGTAGTGCAGTGGAAATGCACTGCCTCTTGGGTCAGAGGACCCAGGTTTAAATCTTATCTCTGATTCTTATTCTTTATGTGACCTTGGGTAAACCACTTAGTCTTCTTGGTCCTCAGTTTCCTCCTGTGTAAAATGAGAGGTTATACGAGATTGTTGCTGAAATTCCTTCTAGCCCTAGATATGTAATTCTAGTTGTTTTGGATGAGGGTATGTGGCATTATTTTTCTTAAGGTATTTTGGAGTGATTCCTCAAGGAGCCTACTTTTTAAATTACTCTAAAGCAACAATGTTGAAACTTTAAAAATATATATCTAGTACAGAGCATCTCTCATATTTTTGTATTAGCAAAATTATGGCCTCCTTTTGGACCTATTATCTTAATGTTTTTATTTGAGTATCATCTCTCCTTCCTCTCTTACCCCAAAATGCACAAATATCTACATAAAGATAGGTCAGCATGGATTTAGCTGTCCATGTACAATATAGTTTCTGTGAAAGGAAGTATGATGTAGAAGTTTTAAGGTTAGCCTTGGATTGAAGAAAACTTGGGTTCAAATCCAGCTTCAAATACATTTCAGTTGTGTGACTAAGAGCAAATTATTTAACCTCTCAGTACCCCTAGGCAACTCTCTCACATTATAAGTTACAGACTAGTTTTTAATTTGCATCTGGTGGGCAGAATTTACTACAATGATGAAATCCCAAGTCTGGAAGACAAATACAGTGCAACAGAGTGTGTAAGTCTACAAATAAATATGAAACAATAAGAAATGGATTTTTTAAACTCTTTAAGAGAAATAGGGAAAATTGTTTTTATTTGTGTTGTCTGGAACTTTCTCAGAAATATCTCCAGTGAGATAAGTAGCATCTATCTAAAACCATCAGCAAGCATTATATATAATGGGGATAAGCTAGAAGCATTTCTAGGAAGATCAGGGGTGAAACAAGGATGTCCATTATCACCACGGTTACTCAATATTGTACTAGAAATGTTAGCTTTAGCATATAAGAGAAGAAAAAGAAATTGAAGGAATTAGAGTAGACAATGACGAAACAAAATTTTCACTCTTTGCAGATGATATGAATGGTATACCTAAAGAATCCTAAAGAATCAATTAAAAAAACTACTTTAAACAACAACTTTAGCAAAGTTGCAGGATATAAAATAAACACACATAAATCATCAGCATTTCTGTATATTACTAACAAAGCCTAGAAGCAAGAGACAGAAAGAGAAATTCAATTTAAAGTAACTGTAAACAATATAAAATATTTGGGAATCTACTTGCCAGGAGAAACCCAGGAACTATATGAATGAAATGACAAATACTTTTCACAAAAATAGTCAGATCTAATTAATTGGAAAAATATCTGTTGCTCATGGGTAGGTTGAGCTAATATAATAAAAATGACAATTCTACCTAAATTAATTTACTTATTTAGTGCCATACTAATAAAACTACTAAGAAAATTATTTTTAAGAGCTAGAAAAAATAACAAAATTCATCTGGAAGAACAAAAGGTCTAGAATATCAAGGGAATTAATGAAAAGAAATGCAAGAGAAGGTAGCCTAGCCTCATTTCGAAAGTACATAGAGAACTGAGTCAAATTTATAAGAATACAAGTCATTCCCCAACTAATAAATGATCAAAGGATATGAACAGGTCATTTTCAGATGAAGAAATTAAAGCTATATGTAGTCATATGAAAAAATGCTCTAAATCACTATTGATTAGAGAAATGCAAATTAAAACAACTCCAAGGTACCACATCACACCTATAAGATTGGCTAACATGACAAAACAGGAAAATGATAAATATTGGAGAAGATGTAAGAAAATTGAAACACTAATGCATTGTTAGTGATGTGAACTGATCCAATGATTCTGGAGAGCAATTTGGAACCATGCCCAAAGGGCTGTAAAGCAGTGCATATCCTTTGATCCAAAAATACCACTACTAGGTCTGTATCCCAAAGAGGCCATAAAAAAGAGAAAATGACCCACTATACAAAAATATTTATAGCAGCTCTTTTTGTGGTGGCAAAGAACTGGAAATTAAGGGGATGCCCATCAGTTGAGGAATGGCTGAACAAGTTATGGTATATGAATGTAATGAAATACTATCGTTCCATAAGAAATGATGAGCAGGCAGATTCCAGAAAAACCTGCGAAGACCTATATAAACTGATGCTGAGTGAAGTGAGCAGAACCAGGGGAATATTGCACACAGTAATAGCAGCATTGTGTGATGACCAACTTTGATAGACTTAGCTCTTCTGAGCGATGCAATGATTTTAGTCAATTGCAAAAGACTCATGATGGAAAATGCTATCCACATCCAGATAAAGAACTATGGAGTAGGAATAAAGATCAAAGCATACTACTTTCTCTCTCTTATTGAAATTTGCTTTTTCTTTCTCATGGTTTTCCCCTTTTGTTCTGATTCTTCTTTTACAAAATGACTAATGTGGAAATATGTTTAATATGATCATACATGTATAGCCTATATCAGATTGCATGTTGTTTTGGGGAGGAATGAAGGGAGGAAAGGGGGAAAATTTAGAACTCACAATCTTATGAAAGTGAATGTTGAAAACTAAAAATAAATAAATTAATCTAAAAATAAACAAATAAAAGAAGAAATATCTCCAGTGTATGAAAAAGTGTTTCATAGCTTATCCAAAATCTAACTTTATGAATTTATGAACTTATTCAAGAGGCAGCCAGCAGAATGAATAGGACTGGTCCTGAAGTCAAGAAAATCTGGTTCAAGTCCTGTCTCTGATATATAATAGTGAATCAACTGACTTCCCATACCCTAGGCAATTCTGTAACACTATAAGTTAAAATGAGTTTCTTAATTGGCTTCTGTGAAAGGATTTCCTTTTTTATATCACTGCCACCCTTTCTCCTCTCTCAAAGAACTTTCTCTTGTAACAAATATATATATTTTAACATTTTTTTATTTTTAGTTTACAACACTTAGGTTCACATGATTTTGAGTCCCACCCTGCCCCCCCCAGGACAGCATGGAATCCAATATATCTTCTACAAATAACTTCACATTAAACTTATTTACACAATAGTCAAGTTGTAAAGAAGAATTATGACCAATGGAATGAATGATGAGAAAGAAGAAACAAAACAAAACAAAAGAACAAAAACAAAAACCAAAGATTAAAAAAAAAAGAAAAAAAAGAGAGCAAATAGTTTGCCTCAATCTGCATTCAGACTCCATAGTTTTTTTTCTGGATGTAGATAGCCATCTCCATCATGGGCCCTCTAGAGTTGTCCCTACTCTTAGGTAGTCATTAGGTGGTAGTCATTGAATTCTTTGGAGTTCTTTCAGTGTTGTTTTACTCTATATTCCATATTCCATATATATAATACATATCTTATATAGACTTGTATAGACTATGGTCATTGGCACGTTGCTCTGATTGTTTACTTTGCTCTGTATCAGTTCGTACAAGTCTTCCAAAGTTTTTCTAACTTCTTGATATATTTGGTACAAAGACAATTACAATGCAAGCTTGTCATTTCTTATGGAGTAAAAATATTCCATTATATATTTTTTGCATTTCTTTTATTTACTTTAAATGCATTTATTACCTTTCTCTTCCATTCTTCCATTGAATGATAAAAAACCCCTCATAACAAATAGGCACAGTCAAACAAAATATATTTCCATATTAGCTCTGTTCAGAAATATATGCCTCATTCTGTATTTTAAGTCCATCAATTCTATGGCAAGAAGTGGGTAGCATGCGCCATCTTTAGTCCTCTGGCATTGTATTTTATCACTGCATTGATCAGAGTTCTACAGTTTTTCAAAGTTCTTTTGTAACATATTGTTTTCATTATATAAATTGTTCTAAATATGCTCACTTCACTCTGCATCAGTTTATGAAAGTCTTTCCTTTTTACTTGGAAACCATCCATTTCACTGTTTCTTATGTCACAATATTGTTCCATTACATTTATTTACTATAATTTGTTTAGCCATTCCTTGAAATGTGGACACCTTATTTTCCAGATTTTGTCTACTATGAAAAGAGTCATTATAGTTTTGTACACATGGGTTCTTTTCCTCTTTCTTTAATCT